>NW_006160083.1:1316720-1328823 GCF_000334495.1 Tupaia belangeri chinensis | reverse complement strand
ATGCCTGCTTCCCCCGTCCTCAGTGTTGATGTCGATAGGTGAGTTTGAGAAGACTGAGGGTAAATGACAGAGCAGCTACTTACTGTTCCAGCTTGATTGGAAGTCCTTAGCAAAATGAGAACATCCTACCCCAGACACACATTAACCTAAGGGATTGGGTAGCTGTCAGAGCCTGGGGTTCCATGCAGTCCAGCTCAAGTCAGTAGGCCTTTATTTTATTTTATTTTTTTCGGGATCAGCAGTTAGCGTAGTGTCTATGTTGCTGAACTCCCATGTAATCGACCATGTTGCTGAACTCCCATGTAATCAACCACGGTTCGAGTATTGGACCTGGTGGCTTAAACTCATGCTGGGTGTGTGTGTGTGCGTGCGTGCCCAAGATCCCGAGAGGAGAATGGAGGAGAAGGGGCTGCAGCATGGCCATCCTCCCTGGGGGGTAATCTCTCACTTTCTATCTTTCTGTCTGTCTCTGTTTTTCTGGCAAGCACATGTGCCTTATAGAAAAAAAAAAAAAAAGAATTATTTTATTTAACTTTATTTATTTATGTAAATTTGACCATAGAGGCACAGAGTGAGAGAGAGAGAGAGAAGGAAAGTGAGAAAGCAAGCTGCCAGGTCTGGGACTCAAACTACAGTCAGCCATGTGGGAATCCAGCACCCTTAGCCACCACGCCACCTGCTGGCCCCAGTAGGCCTTTATTAACAGGCACAATGTCAGGCCCTGGGGGTACAGGATGAAATGTCACAGAGCCTTCCTCCCAGAAGACCACCTAGGGCAGTAGGCATGGTGTGTTGATGGGATTTTGATGGCTGGACATGAAATACTTGGGAGGTGGGAAGAAAGGAATTCAGGGCAGCAGTAGGGCAGCAGGTGTGGAGGAATAGAGGCAGGAACTGCTGAGGTGTGCAGCCCTGGGATATGGTTTTAGCTCAATGAGCATGAGGCTGCCTCGGTTCTGTCCCTGTTGGCTGCATCTCACAAGCTCAGTCCTCTGATAAAGGAGCATGAGTGTTCCAACATCACAGACCTGGGGAGGATTAAGTAAGATGGGGCAAGTAAGACTGGAGATATAATAAGTACTCAGTAAATGTCAGCTACTACTACTTCTTACCTTATTATTCTCCTGTGCTTTTGTAAATCAATCTTCTAATCTACTGATTTGACCAAGGTTTTGCACAGTGACAAATTGGAGAACTACTGGGAATTTATTTATTATATTTTAAATTCCCATTTAGGCTAATGGAGTGAAATGATGTACTATAGTAACAATTGATGGGGAAAATGGCTTGCTGACTTCCCTCAGCTAAAAAGAGAAGGGAGCCCAGTTACCTCAGTGATGTAGGGGAGGTGCTTAAGAAGGGAGAATTGTGCATTCTGAAAAGGCAAGAGTGAGGAATGGTTATATTGAACCCATTTAGAGAGAGGAGAGGAACTGAATGTTGTGTAGGTTATAGATGTTGCCAGAAAATAAAGGCTCCTATATTTAAAAAATTGTTTCCCTGTAGGGCACATTCCTCATCAGAAAAGGAAAGAAAGTGGAAGGGAGGGAGGGAGAGAGGGAGAGCGAGCGAGCGAGAAAGTGAGAAAACACCTCACCCCAGGGAGCAGGGCCATTCTACAGTCCCTTCTCCTTATTCTCCTCTGGGATTTTGGGCGTGTAAGTGCTTGCACATGCACCCAGTGGCTTGCACGCCATGTCCAGGACTGCAACCACGCAGTTGGCCATGTAGAATCCAGCTGCCTTAACCACCATGACACTGGCTGGTTCCAGAGACTCCTTTAAAGCTTAAGACTCCTTGTGAGGAGTACCATAAAGGGTCAAGTAAGCCATAGGTTTGGCTACAGGGATGAAAATGTACCCCTAAAGCCAAGATCAGAGTTACTGGAGTCCTTCCTTGGGTTAGGTCTTGATTCCCTCTCTCTGAGTATGTTTCCAGCCATTGATCTGTTGCTCAGTGGGGTGACTCACAGAGCAGTCAGGGCAGCTAAACAGGTACAAAAATTCTGACCTTTGAAGAGGTGGATACCCAAGGCACCGTTGAAAAGATATGCTGTGTGGAATATAGAATATTATTCTTAAATTTGCTTTGTCAAGGAGAAAGCCTTTCATGATGAAAGCAAAGTGGAACTCAGGTTGTTAGAGAGTGACTAAACGAGACACTACAGTAATTCTTATTTCTGGAGATGATGCCTGCTGTTGATATATAACCTATTAAACATTTTTAACCTACTTTTAAAATTTGGGGTGTGACCAGCAGTTAGCTAATGGCTATGTTGCTGGACTCCCACGTAGTCGACCGCGGTTCACGTCCCGGACCTGGTGACTTAAACTCACACCGGGCGCGTGTGCGTGCATGCCCAGGATCCCGAGAGGAGAATGGAAGAGAAAGAATTGCGGCGTGGTCATCCCCCCTGGGGGGTGATTTCTTGTTTTCTGTCTCTATGTCTCTGTCTGTCTGGCAAGTGCACGTGCTGTATAGCAAAAAACTCTCAAAAAAAATTGGGGATTATAAATTTTTATTGGAGAAAAGAGACTTAGGAAAACATATTAAGTTCTGTTTAGAGAACTGTTTAGAGGAGACAAACATGCAAGGAAAATGCATGATGCCACCTGCCCGTTGGGTATTTCAGAAAGTACTTGCCCACGGACAAGGGCCAGCAAATGACACATCATCAGTTTCCCCTCTGCAGGAGAGCTGGACCCTGTGGCCAGATTTTTGTACTTTCCAAGAGAAACCAGAAATTTGGAATTTTATATGAATCTTCTTGCCTTTTAAATATTACCAACATATCTTTTCCTCCAAGGTCACCATGGAAGACAAACCAACCAAGAGGGGCTATTTTAGACCTATGCACCGTCTGTTTGCAGTGTCATAGGGTGGAGAGAAAAAAGCATAACCTGGGAGTTAAGTGGCTCAGGGGAATATGCTTTTGGTTCTATTGCCAGGCAGAGTATTTGGCATAGAACACATATGCAATATGTTTTTATTGAGTAAATAAAACCAGCTAGGGTAGACTTTTCTTGGTCTTCAGTCTTCTTCATTGGAGAGATGAGAGTCAGCCTCCAAAGTTTCAGTTTTTCTCCCGCTCTAATTTAGAGGATAAAGCTTGGTAGTTTGCCTAGAAGCTACAACATAAAAAGAAAGTTTATACCGTTAGGCTTCAGAACAAGACCAATTTGATTTGTCCTGTTTTGTTGTATTTTTGTTTATCAGAGAAAGTAGATTTTTTGCTTAATTTTGACAGATTCAATTATGTAACAAAAGGTGATCCGGATCATATGCCTTAAATTGTAATAAGGCTCTCAGAGTCTTACAAAGATCTACAGAGAATAAGCCATTTCCATGTGACAGTCTATACAATACTACCAACGTGAGGGTGGGCTTTTTCTGTTTAAAGTCAGTGAAGGGATGTTTCTGAACTTCTATGCATTCTGTAGTGTTTTTTTTTTTTTTAATAACAAATTGTGGTGATATCTTCCCTTTAAAAAAAAAAAGCATCTAAAAATAAAACTTTCTTGGGCAAGATTATGTTGTTGCATGTGTTAGAAATCAGTTCAAAAGAAATGAAGGCCGTAAGGAGGTAGACCCTGGAGGTCTGGGGGCTTGTAGAACCCTAGGAAAGGAAATGCTTTGAGCCTTTGGGGGACTATACCTGGAAGAGGAAAGCTTAAAAACCATTATTCACTCCCCTCAGAGACTGTTTACCTCTTTCTCCTGGTGGGAAGTTGGGGGTGGGGTTCAGTGGTCTCTTTGGTTAGATTCACTTTGAGCAGTGCGTTCATTCCTTCATTCTCTATTTGCTGATTGGCTATTTTCCACAGACTGAGAGAATAGTGGGGGTAGCTTGTGACCTTAACCGAACTATTAATAGATAATCTTTTCTCCATCTTCTAGTGCAGAGGAGAACAAATTGAAATTCTCAGTTTGGATCCTGTGTCCAGCTTTGGCCAAGATGGGGGAGGAGATTGGTGTACAAATACACGTATGACTTGGTATGGGGTTGAGAATTATACAGTGCTTAGCAAGAAAGAATCACCAGGGGCTAGACAGGTCCTCTAGGAGAAAGTCTTCTGTAACCTCCTCCTCTCTCCTCCTTAAAAGAATAAATACATTTATGCTTCCCAGGACTTTGGAGAGCGTTCAAGTTATGTCTTAACCTTGTTTTCTTCTCTCCCACTTCTTACTGGTCATCATTTTAAAAAATCTTTTTTAAAATTACATTTATTGGAAAAAATTACACTTATCGAATGCTTGTTACATAGTAGGTGTTGAATGAAAAGAAGGTATCAAGTATTATGGCTCTAAGAAAATTTTCCCAGTCTACTTTTTAAACTATTTCTTTTTCTCTTTGTAAAACTAAATAAATTGCTGTTTATACTATTTGATATACCTGGAAGACAAATAAATAACACCAGAGCCCTGGATTCTAATTCCAATTTCTACCATTTATTTCTTGGGTATTCTTTTTTTTAAAGAATTGTTTTATTTAACTGTATTTATTTATTTTAATTTGATCAGAGAGGGATAGAGAGGGAGAAAGAAAAAATAAAAAATAGAAAGCAAGCTACCAGATCCAGCACTTGAACTGTAGTCAGCCATGTGGGAATCCAACACCCTTAAGCACCATACTACCTGTTGGCCCCCTTGATGGATATCTTTTTTTTGGGGGGGGAGGGGGGAGAGGTTTATGCTATAGGGCACATACGCTCACCAGAAAGACAGAGAGAGAAAGAGACAGAAAGCAAGAAATCACTGCCCGTGGGAATTATCCCTTCTTCTCCATTCTTCTCTCAGGATCTTGGGCACACATGCACACGTGCCTGGCATGAGTTTAAGCCACCAGGTCTGGGACTTGAACCGCGTTCAACTACAATAATGACATAGCCATTTTTTGTTTTTTTAGTGGTTTTTGCTATAGGGTGCGTGTGCTCACCAGAAGGACAGAGAGAGACAGAGACAGAAGGCAAGAAATCACCCCCAATGGGGACGGCCACACCGCAATTCCTTCTCCTCCAATTCCCCTCTCAGGATCTTGGGCATGCACACACATGCACGCTGGGCATGAGTTTAAGCCACCCGGTCCGGGACTTGAACCACAGTCGACTACGTGGGAGTCCAACAACATAGCCATTACATCAGCTGCTGGTCCTGAGATTTACTATTTTAAAATACTTATTTTCGGTAACTGCCACTACCATTTTTCTCTAAGAATAGGGCTTCCTGTAAAGCATGTTTAAGGTATCCAGACTAGTAAATAGTGAATTCTTTTAAAGCCAAAACTATCTTGGGGAAGATTTCATAGCACTTAAAATCTGATGACTTCACTGGATATTTAAGAGAAATAGCTGTAGCCTTCTGATGGAGAATTGAAAAATGGCTGACCTCGTAAAATCAGATCAAGCAGAATGTCTAATTTGGGGCTGGTATTGTTCTAACTCCACATCCAGCCTACATGAAGGGATCACCATCAGGGAAACGCATGGTCACGCGGAGCATATCATCTTTTTGACTCTTTCACGGCAATCGGTAGCTTACCCTGAGTGATTTTGCATCAGTATCAAATGTTGTAAGGACACAAATAAATGAATTTTGGCCCAGAACAGACATGTTGTGGAAGGCAGTAGCTTTTATAGGAAGTAAGGCAGCAAAGGAACACAAAATGGAAATCAGAGGATTTTTACAAAAATAGGTGGCTGGGAAGGAATTAGACATCTGGGTAAGAGAAACATCTAACTTATAAAGATGCTAAGAATGATTTTAAGCACTACTAAATAGCGTTTTGTAGGTGTATAAAATGGAAACTTTAAAAAGGAAAAAGAGATGGATATGATACAGACCTAACTTAAAAGCTAGTAAAGTTCACCTTGAGTATGTGTTCAAACCGTGGTATAGGATTTCGGCTGCCGGCATGCAGAGGTGTGCTTGATTAGTATCTTAGGGTTTCAAGCCACAGATATATTAGAGTTTCCATCTTAGTGTATATGAAAATAAAAGTCAAGCAAAGTAATATTCCTACCACCAGACTTTGGTGTATAGCTGGCGAGGTTTCTGGGAGGAGAAGTGTTATTAGTAGTGGGTTTTTCATTTGAAATCTGCCTGCCTTTGCTTACACTTTGACAGCATCTGCCCCTAGCTGTGTCATTGCTCGTATCTGCTGCTCTTTTTCTTCTGCTGCATGTCAGACTTAACAAACTAGCTTAATTCCTAACTCTGGTCTGTTAATCTTCAATCCTTTGACTCTATAACTCACTGCTGCTCTCCAAATTAACTTCAAGAGTAGCCATATTTTACCTGAAATGCTAATGTACACGTCCACAACTATAAAGATAATGGAGCACCATTCTTTCCGTGTGTTTTTTTGGAAGATGGTTTAATTGAGCTTTTGTTTCCTGTTTGAAATATGGATTGCTTTTATAAAATGCTGAATGATAAAGGACAGGATGAGCTCTCCAAATAATTTCATCCAGTGTCTGTGTGTTTTTTAAAATCTGTGATTCTGACAGGTTTCTTAGGAGCCAGCTTTCTGAATAGCTGTTTTTAAAAAATTAAGTGAAAACTCATTAGTGGTAAATTACACACAATGATTTTAAGCCCCAGGAGGCAGACTCTATGTACATATTGAATAGTCATTTGTTCTTAGTTTATTGTAAATACAGCCAATTAAGTTCATTGTTAAAAAAAAAAAAGCAAGCGAGAGGAACTGAATTGAATTTGCTGTAAAATTGGTACAGTATCTTTAATTTTAACAATTTGACATTTCAAAGCACATATAATAACTTTGGAACATCTGGCAACTAATGAGATTGTAGATTTCAGATGAGTGCTATCCACTGCTATTTCATTGCTTTGCCCTTTTTCATTTTTTTGTAGATCTGAACAGAATTAAGAAAAAAGAGCTTCTGTAATCACAGCAGATGAAGATCCATTGGTAAATCAATCAGGATTTTTGGCCTGCCCTCCAAAGAAAAGGTAACTGACTGTTCTGATATAGCCCAGTCATATAAACTCAGTGCTTCCAATTATTAATAGAGTTCTGTTTTACAGGAGGATGACAGTTTTTAAAATATATGATATCTGAGTTAAGAATCTCAAATTTTAAGTATAACCCTAATATGTATGATCTTACTAATACAATGTGAGAGTGAATTTAGGACTATAATATTATGGGGTATTTGTCTCTCAACACTCCCCTCACCCTCTAATTTTGTTGAAATTACAAGAAAACTTTGGAGATAAAAATTACTCTTTTTCTTGGGGCTGGCTGGTGGCGTGGTGGTAAAGGCATTGGACTGTCATGTGGCCAACTGTGGTTTGAGTTCCGAACCTGGTGGCTTTCTTTCTATCTCTCTCTCTGTGTCTCTCTTTGGTCAAATTGAATAACAATAATAATAATAATAATAATAATAAACAAAGTTAAATAATTTTTTAAAAAAAGAAAATCCCTCCTCTCTCAGTTCATATCTATAGGATTTCTTTCTCTTTAAGGCTGAATAGTGTCCCATTTCATGCATATACTACATTTTTTAAAAAGAATTACTTAATTTTATTTCTTCTTAGTATGTTTAGTTTTGACCAGAGAGAGAAAGAGAAAGTGAGAAAGCAAGTTGACAGGTCTGGGACTTAAACCACAGTTGGCCATGTGAGAGTCCAGCGCCTCGAACACCATGCCACTACTGGCCCCCATATACTTCATTTTTAAAATACATTCATCTTTTTTTTTTTTTTTTTTTTGAGAGGTTTTCATTATAGGGTGCGTGCACTCACCAGACAGAGAGAGACAGAGACAGAAAGTGAGAAATCACCCCCCAGAGGGGATGGCCACGCCGCAATCCCTTCTCCTCCATTCTCCTCTCGGGATCTTGGGCACGCACGCACACACGCCCGGCGTGAGTTTTAAGCCACGAGGCCTGGGACGCCAACAGCGGTCGACTACGTGGGAGTCCAGCGACATAGCCATTACGCTAACTGCTGGTTCCCAAAATCCATTCATCTTTTGATGAACATTTAGGTTGATTCCCTAACTTTGGCTATTATGAACAATCCTGCAATATATTTTTCACTGTAGATATTTTTCAACACATAGATTTCATTTCCTTTGGTTATATACCTAGTACCTCTACTATTTAAAATGTTCCATTTAAAAAGTTGTGTTCTTCTTCTTCTCCTTTCTTCTTTCTTCTTTCTCTTTCTCCTTTCTTCTTTCTTCTTCTTCTCCTTCCCCTTCTCCTTCTCCTTCTTCTTCTTTTTTGGGAGAGATTTTTGCCATAGGGCGTGTGCACTTGCCAGAAAGAGAGAGACAGAGAGACAGAAAGCAAGAAATCACCCCCCCCAGTGGGGGGTGGCCACACTGCAATCCCTTCTCCATTCTCCTATCGGAATCATGGGCACGCACGCACACGCACCCGGTGTGAGTTTAAGCCACCGGGTATGGGTCTCGAACCGTGTTGGACTACATGGGAGTCCAGCGATATAGCCATTGCGCTAAGTGCTGGTCCCAAAAAGTTGTGTTTTTAACATTTTGAGGAACTCCCACACTTTTTCCCATAATGGTCATACTCCCCTTACCTGTTAGTAGAGAAAAATAGATAATAGGCCGAAAACATGATAAGTAAATACATTATATATTGTATTCAATGGTCATAACTAGTTACAGAAAAATAAGTCAGGATAAGAAGAATCAGGAGTGCTGATGAGTTGGAGCTACACATTTTAAATAGGGCTGGTCAGAGTAGAACTCTGAGGAGGTGAGGTCTGACCATAAAGGGTGAAGGAGTGAGCCACTGAGCTGTCTGGGGTAGAGTGAACAGCTAGTCCCGAAGACCTAAAGCAGGAGCCTGCCCGACCTGTGCAAGGCAACAGGAGGAGGAGGCAGAACCAGTGAGCAATTGTGAGAAAATGGTAGGAAGTGAGGTCACGTAGGTAACAAGGCCAAGGCATATGACTTTACAGGGCGTTGAACAGCCCTTGGCTTTTACTTAAAGAAGTGGGTTGCCAGTTGGAAGATTCTGAGTAGAGGACTGATTTGGTTTGACTAGTTTCATTCATGCTCTGGCCATGCTGAGACAGGCTACAGGTGCAAGGCTAAATGGTAAGACCAGTTAAATTGTAGCTATTACAATAACCCAGGCAAGACTTGATGATGTTGCCAGGCTTTCTAAACTTCTTTTAAGTTTGTTTTACTCATGCCAGACAGTGTGCACATGTGCAGCAGTGAGAAAAGGGAGAGACCCTTAAACAGGGTCTCCTCATGCCAGATTCCCCTCTCCTGGCCCTCCAGCTCATCAGGATTTTGGGCACACGTACGGATACCCAGCCTGCTTTCAAGCCAACCCAGAGATAAAACTCACAGTTGGCCATGTGGCTTCCAGTACTTTCAGCTTGCTACTGATCATGCCTCCAGGCTGGGCCCCCCATTTTTTAAGTTTATTTCTTTCTGTCCTGACAGAGAGACAGGTTCCCCTGATGGGGTCTCACCATATTGTAGTACTTCCCAAGCCTCCCAGCCAGCAGGATACTAGGCAGACATGCTTGGTATATTCAGATTGGCCCAGGATCTGAGCCAGGGCCTCCCAGGTGGCTCCAGTGTTCTGCAGCAGCACCCTTTGCCTGTGCCACCATGACTAGGGCCCAGTTTTGAGAGAACTGAAATCTGGACTTCAGTAAAATTCGTCTTGACTTTTTAAATGTCAATAACTAATTAGAACACACACACACACACAGTTTGAGTTAACCTAAGTGGGGCTGTGGGATTCTGCCATGTGCCGACAGTGTGCTAACTTCTTTTAAGTTTGTTTTACTCATGCCAGACAGTGTGCACATGTGCAGCAGTGAGAAAAGGGAGAGACCCTTAAACAGGGTCTCCTCATGCCAGATTCCCCTCTCCTGGCCCTCCAGCTCATCAGGATTTTGGGCACACGTACGGATACCCAGCCTGCTTTCAAGCCAACCCAGAGATAAAACTCACAGTTGGCCATGTGGCTTCCAGTACTTTCAGCTTGCTACTGATCATGCCTCCAGGCTGGGCCCCCCATTTTTTAAGTTTATTTCTTTCTGTCCTGACAGAGAGACAGGTTCCCCTGATGGGGTCTCACCATATTGTAGTACTTCCCAAGCCTCCCAGCCAGCAGGATACTAGGCAGACATGCTTGGTATATTCAGATTGGCCCAGGATCTGAGCCAGGGCCTCCCAGGTGGCTCCAGTGTTCTGCAGCAGCACCCTTTGCCTGTGCCACCATGACTAGGGCCCAGTTTTGAGAGAACTGAAATCTGGACTTCAGTAAAATTCGTCTTGACTTTTTAAATGTCAATAACTAATTAGAACACACACACACACAGTTTGAGTTAACCTAAGTGGGGCTGTGGGATTCTGCCATGTGCCGACAGTGTGCTACATCAGTCATGGCAGTGGTAAAGGAATTCAGAGAAAGATGAGAATTTTGAACCAGGTTATACTGGGAGAATAAGAGCAGATATGAAACTCAAATGAGAGTTTGGCTTGGGTTATCCATGAGGGCAAAGGATGATGAAAGATAATCGCATGTGACTATTCATAGTGGCCAAATAGGAGGAAACCCAAATGTTCCTCACCTGATAAATGGATGAACAAAATGTGGTATGTCCACATAGTGGACTGTCACTCAGCCACAGAAAGAAATGAAGTACTAATACATGAAACATTACAGTAAATGAAGGAAGCCAGACACAAAGTCCACGTATTGTATAGCTCCATTTATATTAATATTTGGAACAGGCGATCTGTAGACAGAAAGCAGATGTGGTTTCTGAGGCCCGGGGGTGGGGGATGGGGTTTGGGGAGTTACTGCTTAAGGGATATAGGGTTTCCCATTGCAGTGATGAAAATGTTCTGGAACTACATAATGATGTTGACTGTACCACATTGAGAATGTAATATTAAATCACACACGTTAAAATGGTAAATTTCATGTTTTGTACATTTTTTTTCCTAAATTTAAGAAAATTTAATGTCAATCAGAAAAACTTTCTGGGGGTCAGCTGGTGGTATGGTAATTAAGGTGGCTAGATCCCACATGGCCAACTAAACGGTTTGAGTCCCAGACCCAGCAGGTTGAAAATTGTGCCATGTGCATGTGTGTGCATGCCCAGAATCCTGAGAGGAGAAGGGATGTAGTGTGACCATCCCTTTCTCACTTGTCTCTCACTCACTCTCTTCAGCCTCTTTCTGTATCTCTCTGGTGAGGACATGCACCCTTTACCAATTTAAAAATAGAGAGATTTTATCCTTAAGGGAAAAAAAAAAGAAAGAGAAAAGAAAAACCTTCGGGGAAGAGGATTTTGTTCATGGATACAAGTAGTTCATTTAGCTAGAGTGGAGTCTTTGTAAGGGGGAGTGATGGGTGGTAAGAGTAGGAAAGGGAAAGAAACTGAAAGATGGTGACTAGGCCAAGGACTCTAGCAGCCGTTGACTATAGCAGCATGTACTCTGAGGAAGAGAAGTTGGTGCCTTGGGAATCACAGCTGAAGGCCAGGTTTCAAAGCAAAAGAAAAGGCCTCAGGTTTGATCAGGTCTCTGATATTGCTGCTTGTCTGGTAGAGTTTTATAATGATCTCCCAAAAGTCACAAACTTAATTTAGGGTTTCTTTTTTAAAAAATGCCTTTATTAAAGCTCCTGATGATGAAAGTATGTTGTTTAAAAAAAAGAAAGGCAAATGTTATGTAATTATATGTTACTACAAGGCCCTTTAAAGCTTAAAGAAATAAAGCTACTTTAATTTTTTCACCCCTTGCTCCTCAAAAGTAAGTCCAGAATTATCTATTTTTTACTTAAGAATTATTTATTTAGTTAATTCCATTTATTATTATTATTTTTCATTTGACCAGACAGAGATAGAAAGGAAGAGAAAGCGAGAAAGCAAGCTGCAGGGTCTAGTACTTGAACCACGGTAGGCCATTGTCCCGACCCGGGGGGACAGCTGAACGGGTTTCCTGAGTGAAGGAGTGAGAGCTGGGGCAAGCAGCGTAGTGTTACAGCACGGAAACGACAGTGTCGTCCGTTTATTGTGGGCAGCACGGTACAGCACAGAGACGACGCAGTGTCGCGTCATCTACTGTGAGCAGCAC
>NW_006160083.1:1314142-1316396 GCF_000334495.1 Tupaia belangeri chinensis | reverse complement strand
GGTCAGGTTTTTGGAAGGGAACCAATCATGGTAATTGTTTGCCCTCTGAGAAACCTCGGCAGACTCGTTGGTGTGCAGCTTCCCACAGGCCATGTAGGAATCCAGTGCCTCTATCTACCACCCCACTTGCTAGACCCCAGAATTATCTATTTCCCATGAGTAGTCTTAACATTTTCATGGTTACTTTTTCACAAAAATGGGCATGCTTCTTTTAAATATATATGTGTGTGTGTGTTTGCACTATATTTCTGCTTCTTTCCTTTTAAAAAATTATTTATTTAATTTTATTTATTCATTAATTTATTTTAATTTGTCCAGAGAGAGACACAGAGAGCAAGAGAGAGAGAAAGTGAGAAAGCAAACCACCAGGTCCAGGACTCGAACTTGGTCGGCCATGTGGGAGTATCCAGTGCCTTAACCACCACGCCACCTGCTGGTCCCCTCCATTTCTTTCTTTGGGACTACTACATTATGTGCTAGACTTACATTTGTTAAAAACAAAAAACAAAAAACTTGAAAAGTAAATGCTACTACCTCTGTTAAAAAGAGGGTGATGGGGACCAGCAGTTAGCGTAATGGCTGTGTCACTGAACTCCCATGTAGTTGACCACAGTTCAATTCCTGGACCTGGTAGCTTAAACTCACGCTGGGCGTTCTGGCAAGTGCACGCGCCCTATAGCCACAACCTCTCCAAAAAAAAAAAAAAGAGGATGATGTATCATAACAGAAAGAGGTAGCTAGCACTGAGCTCTTGCTGTGTGGTAGGCACTGTCCTAAGCCTAGCTGTTCATTGGCTCCACATAACAACCTGATGAGGTAGATAAGATTTATGGCACCCTTTTACAGAGGAGCTAACTGAGGCAGAAATGAAAAGTGACCTGTTGAGGCAGCCTGTGACATTGTGGTGAAGGTAGCTAGATCCCACATGGCCAGCTGAGCGGTTTGAGTCTCAGACCTGGTGGCTTGAAAAACATGCCAGGCACATTTGTGCATGTACCCAAAATCCTGAAAGGAGAACAGAGGAGACAGGATTGCAGTATAGCCATTTCCCTGGGGGTGGGGGGAGTTCTTTCTTTCTCTCTCTTTCTCCCTGTCTTGCTCTAGCTCTCTGGCAACTGCCACATGCCCTATAACAGATGAAAGAGAAAAAAAAGAAAGAGAAATATGAGTTGAAGTAAAGGGTCAGAAACTTTGCCTTGAGATGATGCCACCTAAAATCAGAATGACCATGCCATGGAGTGTAGTATTTGTGTATTTCTGGGAAGAGAGATTTAAAGAACTGTACAAATATATCTACAAAGCCATTAAAATCTCACTTCTTTTTCTTTATTCATGACAGAGTATGTATCTACACATGAGGGTAGGGATAGTCTGGTCACACTGTGGCCCCCTTCCTCCAGGTCCTCCAGCCTTTTGGATCCTGAGCACTCATGTGTGTGCCTAGTGAGTTTCAGGCCGACTTGGGCCAGGGATTTAAACTGTGGGCAACATGGGGAATTGGGCTTCTTTCAAGCAGTGCATTACCACTGCAACAGCCCTGGTCTCACCTTTTTATGAAAATTTCTTTGTGTGAGGGTATACTTAGAGAGAAGGAAGGGCCTGAGACCATTCATAGTTATTCAACCACAATGTCAGTGAAAATGGCTAAACCTATAAGGTCTTTTTTTTAAAAGAGAGATTTTTGCTACAGGGCACTTGCATTCAATGGAGAGACAGAAAGACAGAAAGAGAGAAATCACCCCTCCAGGGGGGGGATGGCCATGTTGTAGTCCCTTCTTCTCCATTCTTGTCTTGGGATTTGGGGCAATGCATGCACACATGCCCAGTGTGCGTTTAAGTTGCTCGGTCTGGGACTCGAACCATGGTTGGGAGTTCAGCAATGTAACCATTATGCCATCTGCTGGTCTCTCTATAGGGTCTTTCTATCTACTAAGAAAATAAAGACTTTACTCTAGAGGTATAAAGGGAATGCATGTTTTGTGGCACAGTCTCTTCTTTGAGAAGCAGTATAAACCCAGATAGGATACTAGATCAGGATGCAAAGAAAGAATGCAAGAAAGTTTCGGGATGCTGTGCCTACTCCATGTGTTGGTTTTGCTTAATGATGGAACTTTGCTGAGGAAAGGGTGAAGATACAAACATCTGTTTGGTTCCTTCCTTCTTGAACTAATACAACTGCACTGTTAGTCCCAGAGTTCAGCTGTAAGGCATTTTTCTGACTAGCTTGGGGACTTGTCCATGATCTGTCTTACGG
>NW_006160083.1:1306258-1314111 GCF_000334495.1 Tupaia belangeri chinensis | reverse complement strand
TGGGGAAATGGATTCCAGGTTACCCTTATGTTGAAAATGCCAACTGTTGACTCTGGAAGACTATCTTGGTGACACTTGATTCGGAGCACGTACTCTTCACCCTCAATCCATGAAATCCTGTGATTTAGAGGTAGGGGTAAATTCCTGTATGGGAAGGATCAGAGGTTTTGTTAAAGTAATGGAATTTGACAAGAGACTTGGATTTCAACCAAGAGAGGGGATGTATTAGAGATGGAGTGACTTGTATGAGCAAAGACTTAGGAGCTAGGAGCTGGAGGGAGGGTATGCTTGAGGATATAAATTGGTCATTTAGGCTGGACCGTGGAGTACCTGGAGAAGGAAGTGAGCACTATAGCAGTGATGAGCTAAGGCAGAGGTTTTGTTTTGAAGAATTATTTTATGTAACTTTATTTATTTTATTTTGACCAGAGAGGGACAGGGAGAGAGAAAGAGAGTACAAGAGAGAGGGAGAGAAAGTGAGAAAATAAGCCACCAGGTCCAGAGAGAGAGAGAGAGAGAAAGAGAGAGAAAGAGAGAGAGAGGAAAAGTGAGAAAGCGAGCTGCCAGGTCTGGGATTCAAACCACGGTCAGCCATGTGGGAGCCCAGCACCCTTAACCACCACACCCTAAAGGGATTTCCCCCCCCCCACCAGGGAAATTTTTGCTGTAGGGTGTATGTACTCACCAAAGAGACAGAAAGCAAGAAATCACCACCTCCCCCACCCCCCAAGGGGGATGACCACAGTATAGACTCTTCTTCTCCATTCTCCTCTTGTGTGATCCTGAGCACACATGCACACGCACCTGGTATGAGTTTCAAGCCTCCAGGTCTGGGACTCGAACCACGATTGGCCATGCAGAAGTCCAGGGACATAACCATTATGCCATCTGCTGGCCCCTATAGGGGTTTTAATTTGTTTTGTTTGTTTGTTTGTTTTTAAGTAGACAAGATTTCATCCTTGTGATCCTCCTCAACCTCCCAGCTGGGCCCACAGGAGAACCCTGCCACACCCAGCTTTTTCAGACAGGGCCTCACTATGTTGTCCAGACTAGCCTTGAGCTCAAGATCCTCCTGCTGTAGCCTCCTACATTTCCTGGCCTTTACGTTGGACAGGGAATGAAACCCAGGTCTCATGAGGCTCCAGCCTGTGGAGCACAGTATCTTAGTAGCACATGTCACTGCAGCTGGGTTGAGGGCTTTGAGTGCTAGGAGAGAAGGTTTTATTGATTTCCTGTGGAGCCCCCTAAAAGTGTTAAGCGTAAGAACAGATGAAACTGAAGTTGTCTGTACTTCAGCAAGACCAATCTGATAGTATAGCATGAATAGATTAGAATTGGGGCCCACTCTGTGACAGGCATGGTGCGAATCATACTGGCTGACACTTCTCGTGTACTTTTGCTCTTTTAATTTCTCAATGTTCCTCATCAAGTAGACACTCTTGTATTATACTCATTTAGTAGGAGAAGAAACAGACACAGAGAGGTTAAGTGGTTTCCCCAGAGTTATACAGCCCGTAACTGGTAGCAAGGGGATTTAGCCTGGGCAGATTGGCTCTAGCACTCATGCCACTAATTATTAGGCCTTTAAGATGGTAATTTCTAGTCATTTCAGTGGGAACTTTGTCAGTACAAATGTGGCATTGAAAATGATTAGCTGTGTTTGATCCTTCCACGATTTTACATCTGAGGCACTGCACTAAAACCCTAACTGTATAGTCGGCCTTCTTTTATAGCTATTTGTCTAACTTTTCCATTCCTTTTCTGTAACTTAAACTGTTCTCTATATCTTTTTGAAAACTGTTAAACCTGAAGGGTTTAAATTAAGTTTTCCAATCAAGTATGTTATAAAACTTTAAGTCAGGGGGACCAGCAGTTAGTGTAATGGCTATGTCGCTGGACTCCCATGTAGTCGACTGCGGTTCGCATCTCGGACCCGGTGGCTTAAAACTCATGCCGGGTGCGTGTGCATGCGTGCCCAAGATCCTGAGAGGAGAATGAAGGAGAAGGGATTGCAGCGTGGCCATCCCCCCGGGGGGTGATTTCTCGCTTTCTGTCTCTCTGTCTCTGTCTGTCTGACAAGCATACCTATCAAAAAAAAAAAAAAGAAAACTTTAGGTCAGTATTATATCCATAATAACATTTGGACATTATTAATTTATTAACGTTGATAATTGATTACCTTTTATGTTACTACATATTACCTTATTTTTTTTCATTTTTATCTCTTTTCAAGTAATTTCTTATTACTGGTGAATATTTCTCTGTAAGAATTCATGTACAGCTACACATACATGATTAAGAAAACAAACTGAAAAGTCAAGGTTTCGAGCTGCTTAGTAAATGATCCATTTTTGCAGAATGTGTATGTGTTTAGGTTAAGTCTTCAGAAAGCTAATTATCCCTCATCTTTACGTCCCCACAGTGGCAACAATCCTTATTATTCCTAATTTTGCACTTGATTGTCAGCAGTTCCAGCCACTGAGCCGCTGAATTCAATTTACTCCTTCCACTGTTCTCCTACTGGAATATACTGATCCATTCATGACAGGCTGCAGGTATTTCACTAGAGGGAGCACAGTGAAGGAAGGCCTGCCTGTGATAGCCCTTCCACAGAACAGATCCCTGGCTCTCTGAGAAGAAAGGAAAGGGAGAGGTGTGGTCAGCTAGGGAGAGAGGGCATGAACAAAGGCTCTGCCAAGTTTAGAATATATAGACACCAGAGCCAGTCCATTCCTCATGCACTAGATCCGAGTTTCTCGTTCCTCAAATATCTTCAGTTTTAGGGGGTCGATAATGGAGAATATCTGCTACCAACCCTGTAATTTGCACAGATATATACACTGTAGTTATGGGTTTTCTAGTTTATTAAAATGTTGTATTGGGATTGGTGGTTTGTTCCCCAGATAAGAAGGCTTGTGTGGGGCCTTGCATATTAAAAAAGTTTTGGGCAGCACCAGCTTTTTTACATTAAATTGCATTTAAAGACCCGGAAAATCAACTTCTTTTTTATTTTTTTTTCCTTTTCTTTCCTCACATGTAGATGCTTTTGGCATTTGAACAAAGCATTTTACAAGTGAATCTGCTGTGCAAAGAATCCTTTTTGTTGAGAGAGAGACCTTGTTACCCTTAGCACCTACTGGGAACATCCCTAAATTTGGATGGAGAAAAAAAGATCGTATTTTAAATACATCCTTGGAAGGGAAGAAATCCTCAGAATTTGGCAGCATTTCACTTCTGACAGCCCAGTTCTTAAGTCACATGTAATCTAGTTGGTGGTGACAGGTTTTTCCATAAGAGCATTTTGATGAATTAAATGGTTTCCCCTGCTTCTTACTTTTCTCTTATCATCAGCAAAATTACTATGTTGTGTTCACTCTGGTGCCTAGTAGAGTGTCTGTTATGTGGCAGGCACTCAGACACGTTTGTCAGATTGAATCCCCATCACTCAAACTTAATAAGACCTGTATCATTTAAATGTGCAGACAGATACTAAAGTTCTTCAGAGCTACAAAACATCATCAGACATCCACTGGCAGAAACACTGATTGATATCATATCCGACACACTATGTTAACATCATCTATAATAAATGAATCTAAGTTGTATTGGCCATTTTTCTTTTTTCTTTTTTTTTTTTTTTGGGTTGTGGAGGGAAGAGTATTTAGGTAAGAGGTTATTAAGGTCTTTATTATGGGATGTTTGATAAAAACCAAGTATTTGAATTTGTGTTCCACCTGTGTTTGTAAACAGTGTTTTTTCTATAAGGAACACTTTTACAATATTGCCAAAATTTGCTTATCAGAAGCACTTTCTCAACTTGCAGTTTTGACTTTTGTTGGTGATACATGCCAACCATTAGGAAACCCCAAAGAACTAGATAGAAGAATAAAAGACAGAAGAATTTGCCTTTTCTGGAGGAATTAAGCCTTTTTATAGGTATTAGTGTGGTAGGGTAACCGGTGGTGTGGTGGTTAGGGCAACTGGATCTCACGTGGCCAGCTGCATGGTTCAAGTTCGAAAGCAGAAGTTTAAAGGACACTCTGGGATCAGGGTACTGCATACCCAGAGTCCCAAGAGAAAAATGGAGGAGAGGGGATGGAGGTGTGGCCATCTTCCCTGGGGTGTGCTTCCTTACCCCACCCCATTTCTATCTCTAATGAGTATACAGCAAATTTTTTAAAAAAGAAGAAAACTATGGTAAAATGCATTGAATGCCACAAAAGACCATTGACTGGGGAGAGACCAGGAAGTACCTGTCGTTCTATTGTTCCCTTATCCTTGTAAATTTGGTAGAAATTTCCCAAAGGAGAGGACCAGCAGGTGGCATGGTGGTGAAGTCACTGGACACTCCCACATGGTCAACCATGGTTCAAATCCTGGACCTGGTGGCTTGCTTTCTCACTTTCTCTCTCTCTCTCTGGTAAAAATAAAAAATGAATGAATAAATAAATAAGTAATTCTTAAAAAAAAAAAAAGAAATTTCCTAAAGGATTGAATTGAACTACTCAATTTAATGGAATATACTTATAGTGTTTGTATTAAGCTTTGTACCAAGTTTTTTGTTGTTGTTGTTTTATTTCTGCCAGAGAGTGTGCATGCTCACTGGAGAGAGAGAAAAGGAGAGAGAGAGAACTCCTCCATGGGGAATGGTCATGCCACAATCCTTTCTTCTCTAATTCTTCCTCCTCTCAGGATTTTGGGCATGCATGCATACACACCTGCCCTGTGTGTGTTTAAAGTCACTGGGTTCAGGATTCAAACTGGGGTCAGTCATGTGGGATCCAGTCTCCCTAACTACCACTCCACAGGCTGGCCCTGTACCAGGTGCTTTTAATGGATCTTTTCATATAATCCTTAGAAAAAGTCTGACCCAGTCTTCATTTTACAGATTAGGAAACTGAGGGCAGGCAAATTTGGTACCAGGCACAAGGTTACCTAGTTTGTAGATGGGAGAGCCAATAGCTGAGTGCAGCAACAGCAAGGCTGGCCCTGAGTCATCCCTCAGTTTTCTTATTGTAAATTGCAGCTAACACAATTTCTACCTTTATACAATCGTGAATATTGGATAATACAGTACAGACCCTGCAGCAATGCCTGGCACCTAGTAGGTGCTCATTATTAGGTAGTTGCTATAGTAATAATTTCCCTAATTAACTATCATAATGCTAAGAGGATACTTAGTATTTTTCACTGTAAGCCCCTGTAGAATTACAAGATTAAAAGTAATTAATAAATTGTGTACTCTGAAAGAGGTAGGATGTTTTCATGTAATTAATTATACATATTGTTTAGTGATTTGGAATGAATGAAAAAAATGAAAATCTACACTGTGAAGCTATGTTAAAAGTCAGGAACTCAGGAATAGCACTTGACATACATAATGGCTATGTCGCTGGACTCCCATGTAGTTGACCGCGGTTTGAGTCCCAGACCTGGTGGCTTAAACACACACCAGGCTCATGTACATGCGTGCCCAAGATCCCGAGAGGAGAATGGAAAAGAAGGGATTGCGGCCATCCCTCTGGGGAGTGATTTCTCACTTTCTGTCTCTCTGTCTTTCTGGCAAGCGCACATGCCCTATAGCAAAAACCTCTTAAAAAAAAAAAAGTCAAGAACTCCTTTATTGCCAAAGTAATTACAGATACTCTTCAACTTATAACAAGGTAATGGCCTGATAAACTTATCATAAACTAAAAATATCTTAAGGTGAAAATGCATTTAATATCCTGAAAAGCCCATCTTAAAGTTAAAAAAAATTATGAATTGAAGCATTATAAATTGGGGGTCATCTATATTTGTTTTTTATTCAATCAATTTTCTCACCAGTACCCTAATATAAGAAGTTAAAACTTCAGAAATGATTTTTTAAAATGAAATTTTTTTGAGATCAGCAGTTGGCGTAATGGCTATGTCGCTGGACTCCCATATAGTTGACCACGGTTCAAGTCCTGGACCCGATGGCTTAAACTCACACTGGGCACGTGTGTGTGCATGCCCAAGGTCCCAAGAGAATAATGGAGGAGAAGGGATTGCAGTGTGGCCATTCCCCCAGGGGGTGATTTCTCGCTTTTTGTCTCTCTGTCTCTCTCTGTCTCTCTGGTGAGCGTACATGCCCTATAGCAAAAACCTCTCCAAAAAAAGGAAAAGAAAAGAAATCCTTTTTATCATTTCTACGATTTTGAGTTATTTGAGTAGGGCCAGGAAGCACCCATAGTTTTACTTTTTGGATTTGTTTGTATGTAATGCAGAAAAAATTTTACATACTTCTAAACCTTTCTAAAATAAAAATTTATGCATGTGTGTTTGTATGTGTTTGTGTGTATATAGTCATCATTGCTTGATGACATTATAGTCAATGATGAACTGCATACATTACGGTGGTCCCATAGATTATAGTAAGCTATGCCATCTAGGTTTGGGTAAGTACACTGTATCATATTTGCACAACTATGAAATCTCTTAATGATTTATTTCTCAGAATATACCCCCATTGTTAAGTGACACACGGTGTGTGTGTTGTGTATAAGCTTTTAAATTTTCAGCCTAAAACAAATCTTTCCCACCAGAGCCCTGTATATATTAAGATTGCAATAGTATTTCCCTTTTAATTTTTACACTTAAAACACTTTTATGTTTCTGCAAGTTGGACCTTGTTTTCTCAACTGGGAACTTAGGTGCCTCTGCCTTAGTAGATGTTTGAGATTTAAAAAAAACGAATAAACCCACCTTCTCCCCACTTAGTCAGAGAAAGCACCTGTAAGCAAAGAGCTCTGTGAAATTGATGAGCAGAATTATTTTGTCTCAGGACTCCAATTTTCACATCAGTTTGAGATAACAGTAATAATAATATCAACACTTATTGAAAGTGCTTGGTGTGGTCTGTTACTGTTTCAAGTCCTTTGCTTTAGTTCATTAAGTAGCCTTTTATTCTTAACTATCTTTAGCATATCACTTAAGTGAAAGCAGTGCACCAGTGATTTGTCTGTGTGTGGGGAACAGAAGGGGCGAGGGGTGCTAAACCTTGTGGACCAGTGCTTAATTTAATGAACAAAATCCAACAGAAAACAGTATCTTCCTGTGTACCTTACCCTGAGCTCTAAGTTCTCACCTTGTTCAAGACAAGACAACCATAAAGAGGGAGATATGAACAACTGGAGTTAAAAATGAACCCGATTTTAAAGAAGAATATTTTTATTTTGGGGTGAATGAATGGCTTTCAAGAGCAATGTAAGGGGAAATACAGAAATTTTGGATAGTGTTTCCAAAAACATGTAAGCAGATTTAAGATCGCCTTGGTCTGCCTGTTTCTCTTCCACTCCTTCTTGGTCCCCTCTCTGTTAGGCAAGAAGTTCAAGTTCCAGACACACATTTGACCTCCAGTTTTGGGTATCCGGGCACAAGTGGGCGGCATTGGGCGCGCCTGAGGCTTTGGTCTGACACCTGGGCCGACACCTGGGCGGCATTTCCATGCCTGCCCGTGTTTTCCTCCATGCCAGGCGTCCACTTGGCGGCGGCTTCCCATTCATGCTTTTGACATCTGCACGGCCGCTGGGGAGCCAAGAACGAGGTGCCCCCTGCACCAACCCCTCTATCCCCTGGCCCCGGCCCTACGCGGAAGGGCCGGATGGAGACGACACCAGGTGGTGCTCAGGGGCCGGCCTGCCGGCTCCACCATAGGTGACTGCGTTTCCGACTTCGCCCTGGCTCCACTCCGGGGGCTTGACGTGCAAACTTCGCCGGAGCGAGCTGAGAGGGAGGGACCGGCGAGGGGGAGGAGGCGGCGGGAGGCGCCTCCGCTTAAGGGAGCCGGCCCGGCGCCGCCGCTCCGACGGGCGCGCGGGCGGGAGGAGGGA
>NW_006160083.1:1262346-1305778 GCF_000334495.1 Tupaia belangeri chinensis | reverse complement strand
CGCCGCCGCCGCCGCGGCGCCTACGGCCGGAGGACGGCGGTCCCAGCGCCGCCTCCACCTCGGCCGCCGCAATGGCGACGGTCGGGGAGCGCAGGCCCCTGCCCAGTCCCGAAGCGATGCTGGGACAGTCGTGGAATCTGTGGGTCGAGGCTTCCAAACTTCCTGGGAAGGACGGTGAGTGTCCACGCCCTCCTCTCCCTCACGCCCCCGCTTCCCCGTCTCTTCACCTTCGCCTCCCCTCCCCCTCGCCCGGACCTGTGACCCGCCCCCTCGGGGGTCCAGATGCTATCTTTCGCCGGGTTGTGGAACGCGGAGGTGCCCACACCTATCCCGTGCGTGCGTGAGCGTGCGTCACACTCCCAACCACTGACCTGCCTCTCCCCTCCTCCTGTGTGTGTGTATCTCCTAGGGACGGAATTGGACGAAAGTTTCAAGGAGTTTGGGAAAAACCGCGAAGTCATGGGGCTCTGTCGGGAAGGTGAGTCCAGACCCCCTGATGGAGTTTGTACAGACCCCAGGGAAGTGTCCTCATCGCTTCACCAGGGCCAGAACTTAAGCCCGCCTGAACCCCGTCACCCTCAACAAGGATGCTTCCTGGGGAGGAAGGAGGGCAGGAGAGCAGAACATTTGGAAAATTTGGCTTCCAGGGGTTTCCATAATGGGGAGCATCCAGAACCCTTTAGTGATGCTTGAGGAGGTGTCTTTAGCTTTGGGGACCAACAGAGAGTTTAACCTGGATCCCTTCGGATCTGACCCCTTTACGGAGAAACAGGAGCTGCAGAGGAAGGAATTCTCCGTTTTAGGAAATATTTTCACAAATGGAAAGGAAATCCTTGCCATCTGAAATTTTCTGCTGGCAATCAGAATGAAGTTTGAACCTGAGGAAGGGAGATGTGTTGACTCTGCAGCGTTTTTTCTGTGTGACTTAAGGTACATGTTTAGGATGCTGCAAAAGGTTTTGCCACAACCAGGGAGTATGCGATTGGTCAGATTTTTTTTTTTTTTTTTTTTTTTTTTGGTGAGCTGCCAAAGTCAAGGGGATAAAAACAATTCTATATGACAGAATGAGCCTTTATTGGCCATAGCTCCTGCAACCACAGTCTTAACTATTGGTGAGTTTAAAATTGTTTGATAGAAAAATATTCTAGGGAAATACCTGTTTTAAGTGTGCCTCCAAATTAAAGTCATGTCAGGTCTCTTGAAACTGTTATATTTTCTCTTGAGTAGTCAGTCTTTGCTATCTAATGCCTGTACCAGCTCTGGCACACTGATCAGAAAGGACTTCCCACATCCAGTCAATTTTAGGTTCAGTTTCAAGTTATTTTTTTCAGTGGTGGTAAAGACCGCCTTCAGCAAGGTTTGGCATCCAAAATACTGAGCTTATATTCCCCAGTGTGACTTTATTTCTCACCTGTAGTCATTTATTTTGGCAGTTTTTGTCCAGAGCCCAAGAATAGGTAGAGCTCATGCAACTGCAACGATTTTAGGTCCAGGGTCGGCTTGGTGTTACTGTCTCCACATTTCCTTCTTGTTTCAGCACCTGCCTCATCTTCACTTTCACTGTTTCAGTTTTTTGTATTGCCCACTTGTTGGGCTCTTGGCAGTGTATGTAAGAGTAATACCAGTGGCAACTCTAAGAGAACTTCCAGTTGGAACAGATTATAGAGCAAACAAGTTGACTTTTCAAACGAGAATTGCTGTTTGAGGGCAGAGGAAAGAGGGAAAAGGCACAGCACTTGCTGGTGATGTTGCAATAGGAAAAATCAGTTGTTAGTCCGGTTTTAGTGTTGAATTGGCAGCCTGCCTGGGCTTAAAAACTTAAAATCACTAGGTGGCAACTCTCAGAGGAAGCGGTTGGGGTTGAGATTTAGAGGACCTGTCCCACTCTTGTTCATAGTTTTCATTCTCTGGGTGTGGATACATTTCCCATAAAGGGTTTCTACATCTGTGTGAAAAGACCATGCTGATTATTGGTAATTCCCCTATAGACAGTGAGTGTATTAGTGTTCATTGAGTGTCTTGGCCTAGTCTGAGACCCAACCAACTTTAGTGGCTTGGACCCAGTTTTTACTAAATGTGTTATTTTCTGTTGAGATATATTAAGTAATAATTTTTGCATGAGGCTCTAAGACTTCAGGTGCAGAAGGGTCATGGATCTGATTGTGTGTGCTTGTTACCTATCAAATCATTAGCGTCTGCTAGAGGTCTCTTATCCCCCCTTTTCTTTTAAGCAGCGCTAACCGCTAGAGGATGCTGGAGCTGCCAGGCTGGCTGGAACTCAGTGCCTGCATGATTCAAGTTTTAGATTCTGCCGGTTGTTCCTTTGTGAGTTTGTGGCAGTTTAAAAAATCCAAACTTGAGGACTTTCATCACTCATTTTATGTTCTTCTAACAGAACTCCCATGTCCTGGTTCTTCAGAAATGAAAATACTTTTTATACTATCAAAACCTGGTAGATCTATTATCATTTGTCTCTGGTTAAGATGATTTCCTACCAAGAAAAGATGTTCAGCAGTTTAATCTGAAACTAATTCTCTTTATTAATGAGGTTAAAATGATCATATGTACTACACACTGACAGAAACTCTGTCTTAGAAGAGCTCTTAGGAATATGTACCTGACCTCTTAAATTCTCCAGTTTGCAGTGAGCTTAGCAATTAGAAAACCTGAGTGTGAGAAAAAGTTGTTCAGTCTTGCATTAGGTATTTCATCTTTCCCAGTGTAGTATTTCCTCTTTGGAAAAGAAGGTGATAATACCTACTTCTTAGATTATTATTGGGATTGAAATGAAGTTAGTAACTTACATAAAAATGACTCAGTACACACTAATTCCTTTCCGTTCCTTCCAACTACTGATAATCTTAGATTTGACTTCCTAATTTGACACCTATCTGGGTTAGGGATTTTTAACTTGGAACCCTTGAATAAGCTTCAGGGGGCAGGGGTCTTAGTTCCCCTGAAATTATATGTAAAATAATCTGTATGTCCATAACTTCTCTTGGATTCTCAAAAGGATTGTTTACACATTTCTACCCCAAAAGTTTAAAACTGCCAAGCCAGTGGCTCTGATTTTTTTCCCCTGATCTTTTCTTCTTGTAATTTATTTTAGATAGTTCCTTAGTGGTAAGCCTACTCAAGGGTTAATATTGTGGAAGATAGAATTATTATTTTTTTTTAAGATGGAAATGAGTTTATTTGTAGTTTTGCTAACATATTATCCCTCTTTTTTTTTTTTTTAGCACAGCTAGGGCAATGTTAGGAAAAAAATTAGGTTATTTTTTTAGAGGTCATCATATTTTTAATTCACATTCTTATATTTTTATTGCTTTATTTTCTGTAATTTGTAGTGATCATTGACATCACAGTTGACTTTGGTGGCAAAAGGCTGATAATATGTTTTGACTTTTTTTCTTTTTTTTAGATTTTTGCCATAGAGCGTATGTGCTTGCTGTAGAGAGACACAGAGAAGAATGTGAGGGGATTTTAGGGGTGCATGCACACTCACCTAGTGTGTTTTTTCAGGCTACCCAGTCCAGGACTTGACCTGCAGGGTTAGCCATGTGGGATCCAATGCCTTACCCTCTGTGCCACCTGCTGATTCACATTTCAACTTTTTTAAGTGACTAAACTCATAAGGCAAATTGCCTTTTTTCCCCAATTTGGAGCTTCCACAGATTCTGGATTTATGAAATACTACCAACTCGTGTTTGGATGACATGAGTTATCTGATTTGTCTGAACATATAAGAGAGCCTTAAAATATGAGAACGTTAAATATAATTTCACAAGTTTTAGAAGATATGTAGTGTCACTGTGGGAATCAACAGTAGAACTGGGAAAACAGCATTTTCTTTAGGAAACCATCCCTGACTTTTCTTAAGTCCACCTATTGTATAATATCAAAGAACCTGTACTTTTCTTCTTCGGCTCCACCACTGTATATGGTGATAGTATGCATACTGTCTGTGTATACACTATACCAGTATACAGTGGAAGTAGGTAATATGTGATGTGATGGCTCCTTTTTTTTTTTTTTTAAGAGATTTTTTGCTGTAGGTTGTGTGCGCTTGACAGAGAGACAGAGAGACAGAAAGCAAGAAATCACCCCACAGGGAGGATGGCCACAGTGCAATCCCTTTTCTTCCATTCTTCTCTTGGGATTTGGGGCATGCATGCACACACGTCCAGTTGGCTCCATCTTTAGAGTAGACAGGAGCATTGATGATCAAGGCATATTCAGCCTTGCACACCGTTGTGCTCAGTATAAATGTTCAAAAAAAAAAAGAATTATTTGGGCTACTAGGAAGGTAGAAGTGAGTCACTGTAGGGGCAGTGGTTCAAATGATCAACTGTCTGGTGACTCTCTTAAAGAAGGTACCTATTCTGCATATGTGTTGGTTAGGGAAGTGGGGGACTGCTTTGTGACCTCAGGGAAGACCAGAGCTGTCTTTCAGCACTTTCCATTGCTCTGTCCTGAGTTTAATGCTCCATTTACACTTTCCAGAAAGGGTGCAGACAGGACACCTCTCTTATCTCTAATCTCTAATTTTTTTTTTTTTTTGGAGGGGTTTTTGCTATAGGGCGCGTGTGCTCGCCAGACAGACAAGAGACAGAGAGATAGAAAGTGAGAAATCACCCCCCAGGGGGGATGGCCACGCTGCAATTCCTTCTTCTCCATTCTCCTCTCAGGATCTTGGGCACGCACGCACACATGCCCGGCGTGAGTTTAAGCCACCGGGTCCGGGACTCTAACCCTGGTCGACTACATGGGAGTCCAGCAACATAGCTGTTATGCTAACTGCTGGTCCCTCTCATCTCTAATATTTAGACCTGAGTTGGCAATCCAGGTTGATATCCACACTTGATGACAGGTGATTTCCCTGTCATAATATTGGGGACATAACTGGGCCTGGGGCAAGATGAAAAAATGGTTGGTAGGCATCAACAGGCCTTGAGATTTTAAAAAAAGATCAGAAAGACAGGCAGACTAAGGAGGTGGGCCTCAGTCAACTGGGACTGAGTCAACACAACGCACCACCTTTTTTCCTTCCTAGGGGAAGAAATGGTTCCTAGTTAATGGAAAATAAATAGAAAAAGGCACTACATTATAGCATAAAACTCTCTCCCTGAAGTAGAGAATTTCTGGTTTTCACTAAAGTTTCTCCCATCTGTTTCCACCCCTCCCCCAACTTTTTCTCTGGATGATTTGAAGCACACAGAAGTAGAGAAAATATTTTAATGATCCTCCTTGTAGCCATCACAAAGCTTCAGTAACTAATGATTCACAACCAATATTGCTTCATCTCTGTCCTGCTCTCCTCAATGCTTTGTTTTGAAGCATGTTCCAGACATATCATTTCTTTTTTCTGCTTGCATGGACTTCAGCTTGTTTCCTGCGAAGGGGAGCTTTTATATGCACTGCACCTTTCTTCTCTTTTATTGAGGCAATTGAGGCTGCCATTTCTGATCTCCATGGGTGTGGAAGGGTTCTGCAGGTGGCAGTACTCAAGGTCTGCTTCCTCTCTCTCTTTTTGTTTGTTTGTTTGCCTGAAGGCTCGTGTGCTTGATAGAGACAAAGAGAAGAAAGCACCCCCAATGGGGCATGGTCAAGCAGCAATCCTTTCTCCATCCTGTTGGGATTTCGGGCATATACACACACATGTGCCTGCCTCTGTGTTTTTCAAGACACTGAGGCCAGGATTTTTACTGTGCATTCAGCCATGTAGGATCCAACTCCCTTAATCACTTTTTTTTTCTTTAACATTTATCTGTCTGTCTGTCTGTCTATCTAGCTATTTGTTGTGATTTTTCAAGCCACTGGGTCCAGGACTCAAACCATGGTCAGCCGTGTGGGAAGCCAGAACCCTAACCACTGTGCCACCTGCTAGCCCACCACATTTTTTTTTTTTTTTTTTAAGGTATTTGCCATAGGGCACATGATCTGACTTGAGAGAGAGGAAAAGAAATCAACCTCTAGGGCATATGGCCATGCTGCAGTCTCTTCTCCTCCATTCTCCGTCTGGGACTTTGTGCACGTGCACACATGTGCCCAGCGTCATTTTTAAGCCGCCAGGTCTGGGACTCAAACCACAGTCAGCCATATGGTAATACAACACCTTAACTGCCATGCTATCTACTAGCCCCAACCACTCTCTTGTTTTTGTCTCAAGTGGCGAACTAAACCAAGCCTCAGGGAGGGGTCATTGATATCCAAGTTCTCTGCCTCAGAATCACCTTGGATGCTTGTTAAACATCAGTGCACATTTAAAGGAGTACATAGGTGATGTGGTGCACACTTAAAACATACCTCCATAGGTCAGCATCAGGGCTACAGTGATAGTGGCTGTTCTCCCTGCTGATAGCTCCTGTGTCTATCTCCCTACTTGTAAGATCTGTGCTAACCTGGGTGCAGAAGCTCCTGCAGATCCAGACAGATGCTTCTAGCAGGAATTCTGCTATTATGAGAATTTAGATGTTCTGATCTAACTACAGCCTGTGAGCCAAATCTTGCCCGTGTCCTGGCTAAGAATGTTTTTAACATTACTGAGTGGTTTAAAAATAAAAGTCAAAAGAAGATGAATGCATGACATCTGAAATTCAAAAGCTAGTGTTGGTAAGTGAAGTTTTACTGGAATATTGCAGTGGCCACTCGTTTGCTTATTGTTTGGCTGCTTTCTCTATGCAACAATATAGGATTGAGTAAGTGCAGCAGAGACCATTCAGCCCACCAACCTGTCTGGCCCTTTACAGGAAAACTTTGCCAATCCCTGTTCTAATGAGTTCTTGGCTAATGAAAGGAAGCACATTTTTCAGGTGATTCCAGCATTCTTTGAACTTTCTATTTTGAGAGTTAAGAATATTCAAAATAATAATACCCGATATTTTTAAACCAAGAGTTTATTTACTATTGAAGAAGTATGTTGAGCTAGAAGGAAATACATGGAGTGAGACATGGTTTCAGGTGAGAAGGTTCCTCTCTGCATCTTTGTCACTTACTGCCACTTTTCTATAACATGTACTTACCTCTTTCAGGGCAGATCACACAGCATCACAGAGCTGTTATTGGCCTAGCTTCCAAGCGCCTCAGACTATGAAGATGGTGCATAAATATCCAGGAGAAAGAGTCTAAAACTTCTCTAGGATTTTCATTCAAATTCTTCAGAATCTGTGTCCATGAGCTGACTTAGAAACGTTGAAGGGTTGTTGGAGGCCTTGGGAATTTGCGGAAAGGATTTACCAGGAAACAGCCCTGCATTTTGATTTAAGAAGGCAGATAATGTGTTCAGATCTCTTATCTTTACAGTTTTGTGCTTGCTGAAAAGTGCAGCACCTGGCACAATTCATGCTGAATTCCTGAACCCTAAAGGCTTGATGTCATATAAACCACACGTGTGTTGCCTGCAGTCAGATAGGGTTTCTAAATTATGCCCCATTTCCAGTTTTCATTGGTTCTTGTAAATTCTAATCTCAGGAGAGAAGTATGAAGAATTAATGCATCATGATGCGTTAGTACCTACATGTGCTGTACTCTTGTTTTTTTGTGAGGACATTCTTCCTGATGTCTGTGACTCTCAGTGTTCCGTGTATATGTGGACAGGTCATGTTTGGTGCTTTCCCTTTGTGCCAGCCTGTGTTTTACTTCATGTAATCTTCACAGCAGTCTTATGAACTGGTGTCACCATTTATCTCCATTTTACAGATAAGAATAAAGCTCAGAAAAGCGAGGTAATTTACTAAGGTTCCAAAGCATGTAAGAGACCCCGTAGCCCATATCTGCCTGGCTTCCATAGACCACGTGCTTTTGCTGTGCTGAATCCATTCCAGAATGCCCACCCGCTTTTCATGAGCTTGAACAGGTCACTCCAGTCTTTGTTTTCCTTAACCTTGTCTAGAAATAGTGACCTTTACCACCTCTCCCCCCCCCAATTTTTTAAAGTAAAGATATCAGAACCTTTTCCTCACTGTGCTGTACAACACTCTATATGTTGTATTTCGCTTTCCTTTTTATAAAATCTTTCCTTTGAGGGGGAGGGGAAGTGTGTGGTTTGCATTAGAAGTAATTGGCTTTTAAAAAGAGATTAAATGAAAGCTAAGGTTGCAGCAGATAGCAAACACAATCATCTGGGATTTGTGCCATTAAAAAATAAAAAAACCTTTAAAAAGGGAGAAGTGAAATTTCACTATTTAAATAGCATTTCAGTGCAAGATTGCTTTTAATCACATTGATATTCAAAGTTTATGGCAGTATTTCTAATAAATGTGCCCCTCTGATTATGAAAGTATTTTTTGATTGAAGTTCTAAGGAGAAAAAGAAGCCTGTTAGTAGACTTAACAGTTGGAGTTTCTGTACTTTTGAGAGAAAGGCAGAGGGTTACATTTATATTCATCTTGTACAGCAGGGATTATTATAAATGAGCAAAAGAAGGAGAAGAATGATTTTTGCATTGCAGCCACTTATAACATAAAGCTAGATTAAGTATTCTTGTTCCTCTTTGTAATAAAGATCCTGCTAACATGAAATGCTTCTCTTATATGTAAGCATATGGCAAGAAAAAAGTAATAGTTCATTATCAATTAGAGTCAGAGTCTTAAAACAGAAACTATTCTTCTCCCAGGTTATACAGATGTTTTCCATAATCCTGAGCTCTAGGAATAAAGGAATGCTTTTAAATAATGGTCCCCCGGCTTTATAATTCAAATCAGAAAGTTTCAGAAATAATTTGGGGACTCCAGACTTAGGGTTACTAGAATTTTTGCACATATTCTTAACATCATAAAAGTATGAGAGCCATTGTTTTAGAATGAATGACAGTCCTTCACATGCAAAAAAATAGTTTTAGACCTCATTGCATTGTTCTTTTTCTCATTTCATTGAGAACTTTGTAGAGATCAGTATCAGAACCATAGCTTTAAACCATTGTTTCTAAAAATATTCCCAAGGAACCCTATTTCTGTGTGCTGTTGTGGGTGTTATACAGAAAAAAAAAATTCCATATAGTAAGTTTGCAAACGTCAACTTTAAAAAGAGGCAGCGTTGGGAATGCCAGTTTTAGAATTAAACCTGTGTTCAAATCTCAGCTTTAGTAGATGAATGATTTAAAGAAAATGACATAGCTTCACTGAGCCTCAGTTGACTTATGTGTAAAATAGGAATAACGGTGACTCATTATAGTGGTTAGGAGGACACAGTGCAGTGTCATGAGCTCACCTCTAATCAGGTGGTCTGCCAGGACTGTCAGGGGATCACAGAAAGTGAAAAGCCAATTTTTTCTTTAGCAGGCAAGGTACAGGCAATAGAGAGGAAGCCTCAGCATGCTTAGGATGACAGAGTGTAGCAAATGAATCTGAGTTTCAAGCTTGCGTGGACTCTAGTAAAAATGAGAAGTGGGAGGTGACAGCTCTTACTTCCTCACTTCAGCCTTTTCTTCTGACTTGCAAAGAGAAGCGTGATGGGGACATTTGCTTGTCCCTGCTTGCGCAGAGTTGCACTCGCTCCTCTTCTGGAAGCCTGTACTTTAAGCTTTTGTAGGTTCCTTGTGATGTTTGTAATCCGCTCTCTATGGGCAAGAAAGGTAAATTGTAGGTAACAGACTAAAATCATTCTCACTAAGGTAGGAAATAGACCAGAGAGATGAATGAAGATATTAATGATTTTATGTACGCATGGTGGTAGTTATGAAGGGTTTTCTTCCTGATGAGGGAATTTAGAAAATTACCTTTTCACTTCTTGGAACTTTCTATTTTAACTTTAAGCAGTTCTTCATTTTTGTTACCTTGTTCTCTTTGGAACTCTATAAAAAGATTTTTAAAAATAAAATGAAAAAAAAAATCAGTGTAATTATAGGAGTGAATGCATACTCATTGTAAAGACTTTACTAATAACGGAGGTATGGAATATGAAAGCCATCCTTGTAATCTCACTCTGTAATCCTACTCTGGATTAATTTTAAATCTTCACTTAACAGGATTAGGACAATTCATACATGATCAAGGGCACCTATGTAACTATAATACTTTAGGCACTTACTGGCAGGCAAGACTCAAACTGGCCAGCCTGGTCATTTTACTTCCTGACAAAGCCCAAATCCTGTTCTCAGGATATTTTGTCCCTTGTGATTCCTGCACTGAGAATCCTCTGGCTGTTTTGCCTTAATTTCATTCATGTGGTTTTTTTTTTTTTTTTTTTTTTTTTTTTAAGAGGGATTTTTGCTATATGGTGTGTGTGCTGGAGTGATAGAAAGTGAGAAATCACCCCCTGGGGGAATTGGCCACATCTCATTCCCTTTTCCTCTATTCTCCTCTCGGGATTTTGGGCATGCACACGCACGTGAACCACATGTCGAACCTTGGGACTCGAACTGCAGTCGACCTCATGGGAGTCCAGCGATGTAACCATTACACCATCAAGTTCCCATTCATTGAGCTTTTATCCCACAAATATTTGACAGGCTGGGCTGACGTTAGGATATAACTGCAAACAAGGTGAGAAGGCACAGTCCTAATATCCAGGCAGGCAGTTGGTCAGCAAATATTTATAGACTTATCCACAAAGTGCCAGGTTTTGGATGGTCGTTGGAAGTAGAGGGGCACAAGTTAGACAGAGCCAGTCCCCTCTAGTGAAGGGAGGTATAGTAAATATACAAGTATTTTCAAGGACTGCTGCGTGCTGTTAAGTCATTAAAATAGGGTAATGAGTTCGGGGTGTGGGGAATTTTAGCTGACTTGACCAAGGAAGACTTTTCTGAGAGTGTAAGAGCGGATATTAGAGTGATGAGCAGGAAGCAGTTCATCAGGGAAGGGGTCTCTGAGGTGAATGAGGAGTGAAGGGAAATAAGTCTGACAAGGTCAGATTACAGAAGCCACGCTAAAGAAACTGAGGGTCTTAGTTGCAGTGGTAGCCCACTGAGGGCTAGCTTTGGCAAGGGAATAGCCTGATGTAGTTAGGGCTGTGTAAAGATCACTGGCTGAATTCTGGCCACAGGCCTGTGCTCTCAGCTGCCTTGGCAGTTGTACTTCCAACAGAGGCAGGAGGATCTTGAGTTTGAGGCCAGCATGGGCAATATAGCAAGGCCCTATCTCAAAAAAGAAAGAGGGGGAGGTGTCACTGGGTGTTACAGTGTTATTGTGTGTGGATTGTGGAGGGGAGAGGGATTGTCTCACCAGTAAGAGGTGACAGTGGCTTAGCCTTTGGTGGAGAAGGCAGTGCAGGGAGTTTGTCTGGGGAGAATATATTTTAGAGTGGGATGGATGTGATTTAGTGCAAAAATTGCATGTGTGGGAGAGGGAAAAATAATTGGGATTTGGGGTTTGAGCAACTAAGTGCTACCGTTCAGTGGGCTGAGGGGTGCTGGAGAATGCAGGAGACTCAGGGTCAGGAGTTCTGTTTTGATCTCACTGGGTGTGCGTGTGCAGCTGCAGTGTAGGCAATGGGATATGCAGTCTGGAGCTCTGAGCAGCCTGAGCTGGAGATCCTGGATCAGTCTGCATTGTCACTGTACAGAGGACTTGGAAGGTTCCAGGACTTGTCTGCTCCCCTAAAACAGGAATGTCGGTAAAGAGTCTGTCAGGGCCAAGGGCTGATTCTTTGGTCACTTCATGTTGTGGGAGTGAGTTGGTGAGGAACAGTTTTGAATGAATATTAGGGAAGCCAGACGAATGTGGTGGTTTAGAATCTGAGATGAGCAGAGTCGGTGCTTGAAGTGGGGAGTGAATGTGTCCGATACTGCCACGAAGTAGTATAAAGCCAGCCAGAGAATTGATTCTGGCTTTGGCAGTGTGGAGATCATTAATGACCTTCACCAGGAGACTTGGGGAGGTAGGTGCCCAGTTGTAGGAGTGATTAAGAACCAGAGCTCTGGGGGCCAGCAGTTGGCATGGTAGTTAAGGACGCTGGAATCCAACATGGCTGATCACAGTTCGAGTCTCAGACCCGGCAGCTTGCTTTCTCACTTGCGCACACTCTCTCCTGTCTTTCTCTGGTCAAATTAAAACAAATAATAGTAATAATTAAAATTAATTCTTGAAAAAAAGAAAAGAACCATAGCTCTAGACCAGCAGATGGCATGATTGTCACTGGACTCCCATGTAGTTCACTGCAGTTCATGTCCCAAGCCTGGCGGCTTAAAACCCATGGCGGTCGTGTGTGCATGCGTGCCCAAGATCCTGAGAGGAGAAGGGAGGAAAATGGAGTGCAGCATGGTCATCGCACCTGGGAGGTGATTTCTCGCTTTCTGTCTCTCTCTCTCCAGCAAGCGCATGCACTGTATAGCAAAAATCTGTGTCCCCCCCCCCCAAAAAAAAAGACGCAGAGTTTAAGAAGCAGAGAGGGCAAATATGCACCTCTCTCTAAAGGGTTTTGCTGTGAAAGGAGGTGGAGATATGAAGCAATAGCAAGATGAAGACTTAGGATAAAGTGTGTAAGGGAACAAAGGGAAAGCTTACTTTGTTTTATTTTTTAAATTTTCTGGAACGCACTTGTGCTGACACTAGAGTAACAGGAGGGAGAAAGCAAAAGCATCCCCCCCTCTTCATCCTTTCGGAATTTGGGGCACACACATTCATGCTCAGTATGTTTTTCAAGCTGCTGGGCCTGGGGTTTGTATGCGTAGTTGGCCATGTAGGAGACCCAGCTCTGCAACTCCAGGCCAGGGGCTGGGCCAGCTTATTGTATTTTATTTTATTTGGATAGTATTAGGGCATGTTCGTCTGCCACTTGGAATGATTCATTGAGGGTTAATTGATTGAATATGAGAAAATAATTTCAGGGCTGATCCTTGAGTTGGCAAAAGGGTCTAAGACTTGGGAATCTACGTGGATAGGTTGGTTAGTATAGAATCTGAGACTTCTTTCCGCTGTCATGAGAGGAGAAGCATGTATAGACTCAGTGGCAGATAAGGATATAGAATTGTGGGATAAGATGGTTAGTTCTTGCCTGTCATTCCTTGAAAGAGGTAAGTTAGGAAGTTTTCAGTTGAGAGTAGGTAGAAGGAGGAATTTTGTCTGTTTCTTTTTCAAAGTGTCTGGACAGAGAGCTAGCCAGGTAAATGGGCAATTGTGCGTTCTACAGAGGCTTCCTGATACTCTCAGGGCAAAGTCCAGATGCCTTAGCAAGGCCTGTGAGGGCCTTGGAGGGGGAGTACAGGCCCAGAAAATCTAGGATTTCACCCACTTGAGATGGAATGCTGTTGAGGGACCAGTAGTTAGCATAACGGCTACGTCGCTGGACTCCCATGTAGTCGACTGTGATTCGAGTCCCAGACCCAGTGGCTTAAAACTCATGCCAGGCGCGTGTCAGTGGGTGATTTCTTGCTTTTTGTCTCTCTGTCTCTGTCTGTCTATCTGGCAAGCGCATGCGTCCTATAGCAAAAACCTCTCCAAAAAAAAAAGAGATGGAATTATGTTGGAGCACTGGGGTGTACTACAATTGAAAGTGTCCTGAAGGAGGTGAAGGGGATAGTTCAGAATTAGCCAGTCTAGTGCAGGAGAAGCTTCCGAGTTGGGCACCTCTGTGGGGGCAGCCTGGAACTGTAGAGCCCTGGGAGGTGAGTGGTGGAGGGCAGGAGATGGGCCTGGGTGCAGTTATCCCGAAAGAGGTTTATAGTACTTTGAGTGCAGAGCTGGGGGGAAGAGATGGTAGATGAACAGAAAAGATCACCATGGAAACCAAATTGGCAATAGCTAAAGTAGAAGTTTGAAGACAGTTGGGCACATAGCCTACCTTCTTAATGTGAAATCCCTGAGTTTAATGTGTACTTTAAAATATATTCAGAAAGCTAGAAATGGATTGATTCTTACCTGATAAAAAAATCCTTTAATTGTTCCTGTCTGTGTTCGTTCACTCATTTAGTATATATTTATTGAACACCTGCTTCATGCTAGGTACTCTATAGTTTTCAGGAAAATGTAGCAGCCAACAAAACTGCCCTCGTAAAGCTTCTATTTTAGTGGAGGAAACTGGGCCAAGACTTGAAGGATGTGAAGGCATAACCCATGTACTATCATGGAAGGGCCTTCACACACAAAAATACAAGAACTAGAAGGCTCTGGTGGGAGAGGACTGGGTGTGTTTAAAGAACGAGAGAGTGGGCATGATAGCTGGAGAGGCAGGAGTAAGGGAAATGTAGTGAAGAGGTAGGTTGGAATTAGGAGTGAGTTGGGGAGGCAGATCACACAGGACCCTGTAGCCCATTGAAAATCTAATTCCAGGCTAGCCCAAGGCATGATGGTTAGGCAGCTAGATCTGACACAGCTGACGGAGTGGTTCGAGGCTTGTACCTGGTTGCTTGAAAAACACACTGGGCATCTGTACGTGTATGCCCAAAATTTCAAGAGAAACGGAAAAGGGATTGTGGTGTGATCATCTCCCATAGGGGATGCTTTTTCACTGCCCCTCCCTGCCCCTGTCTGTCTTCGTCTCTCTGTTGAGCATGTACACTCTAATAAAATTTTTAAAAAAAGAAAAAAAAAATCCAAATCATTGGACTGTGGCCCATAGGCCTTGTGTGGCCTGGACTGCGTCAGGTTGTCCCGCCTGCTGTGCCTCAGCACTGTGACTTCCTTTTGGTTCCTCTAGCACACTAGGCTCTTTCCCACTTCTGAACCTTGGCGTATGCTGTTCCCTCTAACTGGGCTACGGTGGCTTCTGTGAAGTCAATTTATTCACCTCTTCTGTGACTGAAAGACAGCACCTCCAACAGGATCCGATGCTGGGATCTGCCAGGTTCAGCCAGCCTGGACCACAGGCACACGCACCTCTCACGTACTCAGGGAGGTCCCTGAATATGAACCTGGAACCTTGCCATGTAGGTCATCCTCGCAGATTCTTCCATTTTTCTGCTGTGCCACCATGAGCCCCCAATGTCACCAGTTGTCCATTGCTATCTGGTGTTACAATAAAGCAAATCATCATTCTTACTAGAATGCATTGTTCTTACTAGACTTGGGTGTAAATGGTGGTTGAAGAAATATTTAGTCTTGGCTAAATTTGCAAAATTGACTTGGTGGGGAAAAATGGTATAGACCACCCAGTAATGATATTCTTGTTGAGGAGGGAGCAGATTTTCACTGCAGAAGCATTCCCTTGCCTTGGTTATAGAGTTGGGTAGAACATTGTTTATCTTTTTCCCAGCGTTCTAGCATCCTTTTCTAGTTGAGTAGCAATATGCCATGATGGGAGAAGTGGTTTTGGAGTAACTGCTTATGTACTAATAAATGACAGTGCCTGAATCCTTCTGTTACATCACCAGGGTTTTCTTTCCCAAGATAAAGTCTGTGCTTTTTTCAACCTCTGAATAGGGTATTTATTTTCTCCCTTCCTTTTATTCCTGTCTCTAGGCTTTTTTTTCCTTTCTGCTCTGATGAACTACTGTGCTGGAGACAGACTCAGAGCTTACTGCAGAGTTTATGTGCTACACTTTGATTCCTCTTATCTTAGCACCATGTCTGATGAGCTTTTCATTGTTAACTGGCAGCTGCAATGGCTATGTCTTCAAAAGATCTTGTGTTTGGTAGATGTTGTCTTAAAAGCTGGTAGCTGTTGCTGAACATAATCCGTTATGTGAGTTTATATAATCTGTTCATGAATCATATTCTTCTCATCAGAGTGAAAGTTCTGCCAGGGTAACAAATAAAACAATTTTTTTTTACTCATCAAGTGCTGGGTCTTTGTAGAAACCTCACAGAGGTCCTCTTTTTTCCTTCACTAGTAATTCTGAAATAAAAGCAGCTCTATAAAATTTTTGTAGATGGCATTTGAGAATTATGAAATGAGACAAATCCTGATAGCGATATGGTATCCATACCCACTTTATTTGAGTGGGAAAATGCTTTTATAGAGTATTAATAATGGATAACTTGAGAAATTAAGCATCTTAGCCAACACCTGGCAGCAGGTAATAGTAACGGTAGGAGTAGCTTTCACATTTGTCCACTTACTGTGTGCTCGACTGGGAGCGAAGAGCATTACGTGAATTGCCTCACCTATCCTTTATTACAGTAGTGTGACACCAATACTTATATTCTTCTCATTTTATTTTATTTATTTTTTAGAGGTGTTTGCCTTCGGATGCACACGCTTGCTTGATAGACACAGAGACAGAGACAGTGAGAAAAAGTGGGAAATCACCCCCCAAGTGGGATGTCTGGTCCTCAGTTTCTTCTCCCGGGATCTTGGGCACTCACGCACATGTGCCTGGCATAATTTTCAAGCCAGCGGGTCTAGGACTGGAACTGCAGTCAGTCATGTGGAAGTCCAGCGACATAACTGCTATGCCATCTGCTGGTTCCTGTCCTCATTTTAAAGAGAAAACTGAAGCTCAGAGAAATTAACTTGTCCCAAAGCCTAGTCTATAAGTGGCAAAACCAGGCTTCCTAGTCTGGTTGGCCCCAAAGGGTGATGGTTCCCTATCTGTCTGTTAAGAGTAGCTGCTTTCTGCATGTTGAGCTGTCATTTAGCAGAGAAGCTTGGGATAGGCTTTAATTTATTGATACATGAGTAAAGTATCAAGCACACTTCAGAGAGCAGTTTAAAATCAAGGGAGTTGCTTAGTTTATGTTTTAGGAAATAACAGCAGTAGTGAAAACCTGGTAGGGGTAAGTTGGGGGGGTTGTCTAGGTAACTTGGACCTAAAACCGTGTTTGTGTTAGGCCATGTAAGGATTCATCTAAAATCTGTAGTGTACATAATCTATAGAGTGCATGATGATTCGAGATTGCTTAGCTCTCAGAAAGCAAGTCCTAACAGTTTGTTAATTATGACAGGTAAAAACAGTTTAGAAATTACTTAAACATAACAGAAGTGGCGCATATACTAACCAGTTGGGAGGGTGTCTTTCGTTGTGAAACTGACAAACACAACTAATACGATTTTTTATAATCACATTGCAAGCCAATGATTATCCCGAAGCCTTTCTTTTAAAAATTAAAATGGTAAATTTTAAGCCATGCTCTGGTTATATTAAGTAGCTATAACAGTTGGATCTGCCCTCTCATTCTTTCTTTCCCATCTCTGCATGCCCTGATAGTAGCGATGCCCAAAAGGGGAAAAGATGAAAACATCAACAACAAACAGCACAACTGTCCATCAGAAACTTGCCTTTGCCTTGGTCCTGTGGCATTACTGTGGTCTTACTCATATGTGACAGCTGGCACAAGGCAAATGGTAGTTTGCTTGAAGGCCAGCCTGCTCTCACTGGCCACAGAGCCTGGCCCAGTGCTGAGCACACAGTGGCTTACACCTGTGTTGCTAGCGAACAGCCTGACAGGTCGTGGGGAGGTGATTGAGAGGCTCCATCATCCATCCTTGGGAGCTAGGATTTACCTGTTCAGTAGCCTTTGGCAGGAATGTAGGGTTTTGAAATGATTATAACTAAATTGAACATAATTTGGGTATTTTTACATGAAAAGTAGGTCTTAATGTATATTTTAATGGTTCTTAAATAGTGCTGATGACTTTGAGAGGTCAGACTTTAATGCTTAATTTTGGTAAAATTGAGCAGACCTCATTCCGAGACAGCTTTTCTTTCCATTTTAAAAGATAACAAGTTTTTATTTTTATTCCCAAATCCTCAGGAAATCTTAAGTGCTGTCAGTTTTATGAAAAGGTAATTAGGGAGTGAGTAGGGAACATGTCTTACAAGCAGTTGGTTTGGCATCATCACTCAAGTTCTTATTTGCCTGATGAAAATATCTTGTAATAGGATCCCTTTGTGTGCAGCCCCTCCACAGTTTTCCCTGGAAGGCCTTGGCCATAATTATGTCTGTAACTGGGCACTGTCAGATGAAGATAGAAGCCAATTTGGAAGACCAACCACGTGATCTTTTTTAAACCCTCCAGTTACAAACTTTGGGGTGGGTGCTGACATACCTGTATTATTTAAGGATTTTTACAACCAAATTTTCCTACTTTTGTAGAGACATAAGAAAGAGCTTGTGTGTTGATATTTTAAATATGGCTGTTGAGTGCCACATGTGGCATGGGAGAGGAGGGTGGCAGTGTTTCAAAGTCCTGCTAAAGGAATTGAAGTGAAACTCTGTGGGGTCTCGCAGAGATGGGCCCTTAAAGCTGGAGCAATGGAGTGTACAACAGAGGTTCTAACTTCTTTCTACGGGCAGTCCTTCTGCTGTTACGGACTCAAATTTCCCTCCAAAAAAAGTGGAGAAGAAAGCCTGGAGCTTAATTACCCAAGATCATAACTTAATTTTGGTAAAGCTTTGGGGACAGTAAGTGTAGATAGTCACATATAGAATCTGTGTTTATGGTGTGTGTGTCTGACTCCAATTAGGGTGTCAGGAAGGCAGAGATCGTAGAGGGTACTCATGGACTTGTGCTTACTGCAGAAAGCCAGCCCAGCGTCCCTGGCCTGCGAGACCACTGAAGGCGCTCCCTTTTCCTTATGGTTATTTGCCTTCTCTAGGAAGAAAGCACCTAATTGCCTTTTCTTTTTCACTTTGTTTCCAGGGCTCTTGACTGGGCTCTTGACTGTGTTCCTTCTGGTTTAAGTGGTTGTCTTTGGGCACCCATGTCCTCTTTAAATTTCTCTACTGCTGCTCTAGCTCTTATATCAGAAAAGAGTTCACATTAAAACCTGCTCTCTTTTAAGCGTCTCCCATCTTGTGTAGATAGCATGGGTGACAGATGTAAATTACGACTGTGATAAGCTTGTATCAAAGGAAAGAAAAGCTTTAAGTATGGAATTGGAAATAGGCATAGAAACAACTAACATATGGACTTTGAAATCAGGAATTCGCAAACTGGGGTTATTTAAGCAAAAAAGTCCTTGTCCCATTTCATCAATATATGCAAAATATTGCCCCCATTTGCATAAATACACTTTTCTAGGAGGAGACAATATACCTTTCAGCAAATTTTCAAAGGTTTTCATGACCCAGTGATGTTTAGTATCATTAATAAAAATATTCAAAAGTTTGCCTGTAAGATCATGGAAAGTCTTCATTATTATGTTTTGTTTTGTTTTGTTTTTGATTTTGTGATATGGTACGTGTGTTCTCTGGAGAGACAGAGATTGAAAGTCAGAAAGCACCACCCTCCCCACCAGGAAAATTGCCACAGTCCTTTCTCCATTCTCTTCTCGGGATTTTTGGTCCCACACATACATGTGCCTAGCATGTTTTTCCAGCCATGGGATCTGGACTCTTAATTCCTCCTGTTAACCATGTGAGAGCCAGCTGCCTTAACCTCTGTGTCATAGGTTGGCCCTATTTGTAGTCTATAAAGTAAGTTTTTTGGTTCATATTCCCAAATTCAAGGAAATTTTTCAAAGTTTCTTTTAGATTTCTAAGGGTTTTTTTCTGTTTAATTAATGCTTTCACAGCAGTGTTTTTTAATAATTTTCATAAGAAACATAGTATTCTGGCTGAATTAAAGGTGAAGAGCCAGAAGTGGGCCAGCCTGAGAAGAAGACTGGTTTGTCCGATTGATACCCTGAATATGCATCATTTCACACAAATTTTTTTTAGAGAGAGATTTTTAATATAGGGCGTGTATACTCATCGGAAAGACAGAGACAGAAAGCGAGACCTCACCCCCCCAGGGGGGATGGCCATGCTGTAATTCCTTCTCCATTCTCCTCTTGGGATTTTGGGCTCAGGGTCCAGGACTTGAACAGTGGTCGACTACGTAGGAGTCCAGCGACTTAACCATTATGCCATCTGCTGGTCCCAAGATAAAATATTTAATCCTACCTGAAATTTGGAACTTTAGCCTATTTGTAAACTATAGGCAAATAAAGGACAGACTTTAGGACATGAGGTGGCAGCTAGGGTGATCTTTCTAGAACTCACATCTAATATTGTTTTGCTCTTTCTTAAATGACTTCATTGGGTCTCATTGCCCATAAGGTAAAGCTAATGTTACTTCATGTGTCTGATGGACAGAATTGATAAAGATCATTAATAGCCTCTCAACTTTTTGCTTTTTTCTTCAGGTAATATGCTGTTCCTGTACAAGAGCACTTCCTTCCCCAGTTTCCGCTACCCCTTCTTTTCACTTGATCCCTTTCCCCAACAAAAAGTAAGCATGGTCCTTCATTTCTTAGGTCTGAGTAGACATTAGGTCTTCCCAGTAGCCTTCCCAGGCCTCTGGCACAGTGTTAGGTCCTCAGCTTGCTTTACTATCATTCATAAGGTGATCTTTCCATATCATCACAAGTAGTTTTGCCCAGCTTTGTTTTTAACTACTGCACAGTCCTTCGTGTTTTGTATTATGGGTGTACTCCCCTTGTTTAGGCTTGACCTATCTGGATTGACTTTTAGGCTCTCTGCAGTTTTGCTGCTTTTACCAGCACCGTGCCGTGGTTAAAGTATGTTTACACGTTTTTTTGCAGTAGTAGTGAGCCTTGTATTTGCTTGCTTGTTCTGTGAATAAACTCCCGCATATTAATGGTATGTATAGAGATATAGGACCAGCAGATGGCGTAATGGTTACATCGCTGGACTCCCACGTAGTCGACTACGGTTCGAGTCCCCAACTGGGTGGATTAACTCACGCCGTGTGCGTGTGTGTGCGTGTCCAAGATCCCAAGAGGAGAATGGAGGAGAGAAGGGATTGCGGCGTGACCATCTCCCCTGGGGAGTGATTTCTTGTTTTCTGTATCTGTAGAGATAATGTCAGAGTGCTTCCCTTAGAGACCTTACTGGTTTCCAATATCAGAGGTCTGTCAGAATCATCAATTGTCCTAACTCCTTTGTAGCTAATGTCTATCACTATATTTGTATTGAGAGGCCAAAGACTAATTCCTCCAGGAACTGGGGAAGTCTGAAAACCACCCCCCTGTGTCCTGTCCTTTCATACTTGCCAGCTGGCAGCCTCTCCCACCTCCCACAGCCTCTTCATTCCTGCCTACTGGGAGGCTATGATTGAGTGCGGCCTCTTTGGTGCGTGGTGTGCTGGTGTTTTGCTGCTTCTGGGAAGAGGATTCAGAGGGAATGAATTGCCTGGTTCTCTGGGTTCTTGGTGTCAGGATTTTTTTGTTCATGCTTACGGGAATTCCGAGGAGTAGATGGAGAAATCAGAAATCTGACAGTCATATTCTTGTACCTCTTTCCAGGGGACCTCTGGGAAAGAGATGTTTTTTTTACAGGAGGCTGAAAGAGAATAATTTTCTAAGGTAACTGAGGAAACAGAGTGAAATGAGGGTCTTGGTGACTCCGTTTTTTTAGGTGTTTCTCCTCTGGTTTTCTGTTATCACCAAGAATTTTGCAGGGACTTAATGTTATGTAGTGCAATCCGATTTTTGTTTTTTTGTTTCAGTTCCTATCGTTTCACTTTTCACTGATTTGAGGCAAGTTACTTAGCACCTTTTTGCTTCACTTTTCTCAAAAGTAGGCATGGACCCTTATTAGTGTCTTTCCTCATAGGGCTCTCGTGAGGATTTTTGTTTGTTTGTTTGTTTTAGGTTTTTGTCATAAGGTGGATGTATGTACTCTTTGTAGAGGAGAAATATAGAGATACAGAGAAAGGGAAAGTAAGAAATCATCTCCCTGTGGGGTTGGCCAGGCTGTAACCCCTTCAACATACTTCTCTTGGGATTTTGGGCATGCACTCACAAATGCCTGGCATGATTTTCAAGCCACAGGGTCCAAACTCAAATCATAGCCAGCCATGTGGGAGTATAGCACTTTAACTACCACACCACCTGGTGCACCTCAGAGGATGCTTTTATTAATGCAAGGTTGCTAGATCTTGGCACTGTTGACATTTAGGGCTAAATATTTATTCTGGAGAGTATTGTGTATTACAGGATGTTAAGCAGCCTCTCTGGCCTTTACCACTGGATTCCAGTTGTGACAAATAAATATATCTCCAAACATTGCCAGTTTCCCTCCAGGAGTGGGCAAAATTACCCCTGCTTGAGGTGTATGTAAAGCCCCATGTACAGTGCCTGTCAGAGAGAGATCATCTTCAGTGTGTGCTGCATAGTAGGTGCTTAATAAACGTTTGGATGAATGAAGGGATGAATAAATGTTGATGTTGCTGCCATTACATGTTGAAAGAGCGCTAGCTCCTTCCTTAGCAATTACATTATGGAAGAGACCCCTCGTTGAGATTCTTGTGGCACTGCAGTAATTAAATTCTTTCGGGTGGCTACTAAGAGAGCACCTGCTCTCCTTCCTGAGTCTCACTGCTGTTACACAGCAGCTCCGATAATGTCAGAGTAGCCTTTGGTCCCCATCTTTGATTTTAAGGTGCTTGCTTTTCTTGTTTCAATATTTCTGATGTCAGAATGGTACTGTAAGTGGAAGGGTACTTTTTAAAATTCTTTTTCTTTTTTTTTTAAGGTTTTTGCCATAGAGCATGTGTGCTTGGGGGAGGAGGGGTAGAAGGAAAGTGAGAAATCATCCCCTAGGGGGAATGGCCATGCTGCAGTCCCTTCTCCTCCATTCTTCTCTCAGGATTTTGGGGGCACACACACATGCGCAGTATGATTTTCAAGCCACTGGGTCCGCTTGAACTGTGGTTGACCAGGTGGGAATCCATTGCCTCAACCACCATACCACCTGCTGGCCCCTGGAAGGGTATTTTTTATAATTCTCCCCAGAAGCTGATATTGAGTATACTTGGTGGCAGCTTTGAAGTTAAGGAATGTGGGATTTCTCTGACTTTACATCTGAATTGGCAGCTCCTCATGCCTCCCCCACAGTACTCAGCAGTGTCTTAAACATTTAGCCTCAAGCTTCTAACAGCCTGTACTTTTCTGTGTTCTGTAATGATGCCTTTAAACTGCCCTTTTTATGGTTTTGGACCTTCCTATAGCTCAAGACAAGAAACAGTGCAGTCTCTCACATGATGATATTGGTACCAACTATTTTTTTCAAAAGTCACTGTTTTGCCCTTTTGGCAGTGTGTTTGATGATTTGGCTTTTTCACTGACTTGCTCATTGTAAAAATGAGTACACAGTGCGGACTGATGTCCTGATGCTGGAGGTACAAGCATGTGTCTCCAACTCTCTTCACAAGTGCTCATAACTTCTGCAGAGTGTACTGTACATTGGTAAGAGAGATAAATAGTGTGGCTTGTTGCATTAGTCATTAAAGTGTATTGTTCTGAAATATGATTGAAGTAGGAGGTGTGAATTAACTAAAAGGTAAGCTCTATGAGGACAATGTTTTGCTCACTGTTAAATCTTTTTTTAAAATTTCATTTAACTTTATTTACTGATTAATTTTTTTTTTTTAATTGACCAGAAAGGGACAGAGCTAGTGAGAGAGATTGCTGAAAGAGAGAGAGAAGTGAGAAAACAAGCTGCCAGGTCTGGGACTTGAACTGTGATTGGCCATGAGAGAGTCCAGGGCTGTTAACCATCATGCCACCTGCCAGCCCCAACTCACTGTTAAATCTTCACGTAAAAGAGTACTCTGAACATAGTAAGCACACAGATAATAAGTATTAGTCGCTTTTTTCTTCCTTGTTCTCAGTCCCTGCAAGTCTCTCGAAGTGTAAGCATCTCACTGTCCTGTGATTCTCGTATGATTAATTACATGGTGTTTTATTGTTGTTGTTGTTTGTTTTCATACAATAAGGCCCCTAAATGTAAGCCAGCGACCTCATCTGGTAGAAACGGCCGTCTCTTCTGACACCAGTGCCACCTCTGGCTGTGTGGAACTTAACTGGTTGGCCTCTAAGAAATTTTCAAGGATGATTTTCACTGACTTGAAAAACTAACCAAGTAAATCTTATTTTAAAATGAAACTCCACCGTGGAAATCAAGACAGATGAAGATCATTAGGCATGTATAAAGCTACAACCTCAATGATAGGTTAGATGGACTTAAGGTGGTCAGGAAACTTGTTTACCTTTGAAGTGCCAGAAATATATTCTCAGACTGAGTCTCAAAGGTGATATCTAATTAGAAATTTTGTGCTCTGAGGTGGGGGAGACAGGATCCCAGTAATCTCCTGTTTGATTTTCTCACATATGGTTTTGATAGACAAGTAGCGTGGTAGGTTCTAGGTAAATATTTGTTGATAGATTAACCTCAGATTATAACGTAATGAAAGAGATGAAGATATCCCGAGAAATGGAGCTTACTTTTCTTCCTCTCTGATTTTACCCAGCCAATTTTGTGTATCTTTGACTGGTTGGTCAGTTTCTAGACTGCCCCTTTTTTTTCTCATTGAACATTCATGATACAGTGAAGAACAGGAACATTACCATTTTCTAATGATCTTAAGCTGATTGGTAGTTGTTCTATAGCTCAAACCATTTAAAAGGCAAGGAGCCCATGGAAAAAAAAAATCTCAAAAAGGAGAATGAAAGTGTTCCTGTCTAGCCTCGTGTAATTATTTTTGCTATTGAGTTGCTTAGGCAGTCTGCCAGAAGATGGGGGTACAAATTAATTAACCAACTGTTTGGAGAGATATGGCCATGTCATTACTGATAAGCGTGGACATAAATAAGGTAGTATGTCAGCTATTTTTCTGAAATGAGGGAGAGCAGAAATATGCTAAGTGGGGGAAAAAGAAGTTTCTGTTTCCATTTATTAGCATGGAGTTCTTTTTTTTTTTTTTAAAGTCTTTAAATGTTTCCTGGTATGTTAAATGGTGGTGGAGAAAGTAGATTGTCATTTGTCTTTGTTTTTTTTTTTTTTTTTTTAAATAATATTTGAATTCTTTGTACCTCAAATGAACATATTTGAATCTCACTTCTACCCCCTACTAAAATTATTTCCAATATAATTTTTTTGTACACCATAATTTAGGGGAATTGGGATTTATTAATTATGCCAGTGTTGAATTTTAAGTACTTATGAAAATGATTGTGCACAGACAAGTGTCTTAAACAATTTTTGTGATGTAAGCTTTGTCAGTTCTGGAAGGGCTGAATCCCTGTTTTTCTGTTTATGCTTCCCAAGAGGTAAAACATGGTAGAGCCAGTAGTAGATACTTGAGAGGAAGAATTGAAGCTCTGTGACAGTTAACATATTCTCGCAGGCTTATTAATCAGGGTCTGAGATCTGGAGTCAACTAGGTTTAACCTTTAGCGTTTGCCCCATCTCTTGCCAGCTCTATGATCTTGGACAGGTTATTTAATCTTCCCATGCCTGTTTCCTCATTTGTAAACTACGTTTAAGAATAGTGCCTATATCATACGGTTAGGTACCATGAACATGTGAGGTACTTAGCCCGCTGTCTGGCCCATTGAGTCCTCAATAAATGTTTAACATAGTGACTCTTGTTACTATATTATATTTTAAACATTTGCCTGACCTTTTACTGTAGAAGCACTCAAAACAAAGCAGAAACAGATTTGGGGATAAATCAGTGATTAAGTTGGGGCATCAGTCCCCATGGTGGCTGCCCAGGGTGTTACCTGCCAACCACATCTGTTGGTTGTGGTAAGCGAGCTTGAGGACCTTGTTCAGATGTGTTGACCGGTTTCCTCTGGAAGGATGAAGAGTGAAACTGCAATGTCTGAAGAAGTAAAACTGAGATAAGAAAACACATTAAACTTCCTTGTGAAAGTATTGCCAATATTAAGTATTTTTATTTCTGAATTAGAGATGAGCAAATGAACTAACAAGCAAAATGAACTTGGGTTTAAGTATTTCCCAGTAGTACTAAACTGCATCTAACCTGTTTAAACAGAAAAAGCTTTCATAACATTAAGAAAAATTAGGGGTAGAAGTATCAATAGTTAATCAGCAGTTAACACTTTCTCCCTCTTCAGTGTTCTTTTACGAATCTGTCCCCTCTCAGTTCCATATGAGATAAAGTGACTGTACAAATGCGTTTCATCATAAAGCAAGGCCTAAGGAATTTGAATACAAAACTGAAAAAGCATAATATTCAGAGAAGTCAGTGTTAAAAACAAAAGGATAGTTCACACCTCAGGGACCTATTCCCAGCTGTCTCCCCCTAGGTCTGACCAAGTGCAGTCAACTATGAGGCACGTCAGGATTTATGGTATGAGTGGAGGAGTGAAGGAATTTGATTGACTTGAGTTGTCTTCACTAGCATCAGTGAGAACATTAAATTGACAATTGACACACGTGTATGAGTGCAGCAGAATGTTTCAGACACAGGGAAGATTTATCTTTATTTTTATTGTAACTTCTTTCTAAACAAAGCTGCCTTTGGGGAAAACTTTAATTTACTTAACTGTAAGCAATGAGTAGTTTCAGGCATTTATATATGTCCTCACCAATCTTGGAACTGTATTTTTAATCCCTGTGTGATTTTGAGTTATCAATAGTATACATGCCTTGCCTTTCTTTTTTATTCCTTTTGTAAAGTCCCAATTGTAGAATTTTTTTGCATAGCAAAGAAATAAAGTATTAGGACTTGATTTAAAAAGCATTTTCCTGGGGCCCTGTAACACACTGGTTAAGTGCGATGTCAGATCCCACATGTCTGACTGATTTGAATCCTTGCCCTGGTGGCTTGAAAAACATGCCAGGCACCTGTGCTTGCATACCCAAAATCCTGATGAGATGGAGAAAAATGTATTATAGCATAACCATGCTCCCCCTCACTGGGGTGGTGCCTTTTTTCTCAATAAAGTATTTATATATGTGTGTGAGTGTGTGTATACATATATACACACACACACACACACACACATATATCCCTATATGAAGAATTATTTTATTTAACTTTTATTTATTTATTTCATTTATTTATTTTAATTTGACCAGAGAGGGGCAAAGAGAGAGAGGGGGAAAATGAGAAAGCAAGCCACCAGGTCCAAGACTGGAACTGTGGTGTGCTATGTGGGAGTCTAGCACCCACAACCACCAAGCCACCTGCCAGCCCCCAATGACCCAATATAAAACACTTGGCTAAAATTAGGGGAGAATCTTCAAGATGATGACTTCCTTAATATCTTCTTGTATCAGAGGCCTCTCTAACTCAGATGTCCCAAGTTTATGCTATTCATTTTCAGGAGACCTGGCATTCTTCCAGGATTCTTTCAGAGAAACTGGTACCACCCATCCATCCTGTTCTGCAGGATGAGAAACAGCGTCATTCTCCTTACCACCCTTATATCTAGGCTATTACCAAGTCGTGTCAGCAGTTCGTTCTAAATATCTCTGAATCCCTTCAGTGACCTCTCACTGCTATCCCGAGTCTAAGCCACTCCAAGTCTCTCTCCTGTACTTCTGCAAACAGCTCCTGACTGACTTTCTCACTTCCCTTTTGGAACTGCACACCTCCCCCTCTACACCACGGTCTGAGCAATATTGCAAATAATAATAAATCAGAGGACATTATTTTCCTTTAAAATATTCTATTAATACTTCTAACTGGCAGAGTAAGGATCTTCATAAAAGTGGTGAGAACACTGTCAGGAATTGTCAAAATCTACCCTTTTAGATTCTTTTTTTTGTTAAAAGAATTATTTATTTAACTTTATTTATTCATTCATTTATTTTAATTTGACCAGAGAGAGACAGAGAGCGAGTGAGAAAGAGAAAAAGAGAAAGCAAGCCACCAGGTCCAGGACATGAACCACGGGTTGGCCATGTGGGTGTGTCCAGCTCCTTAATCACCACGCCACCTGCCCCAGGAATTCTGAAAATTAACCAAAGACATGCACATCCCTTGCCCTCCCCCCCACCGCCCTCTGTCTTTCCTAGCCAGCCAGGATTGTGGTCATGCATGTGACATGTACAGTCATTTACAGGTCAATCTGAAAACCAAACCCCAATCTTTTATATAGCTTTCCAGCACTGCAGAATGTTGTGTTCCTGGTGTGCTGCTGTCGCCAGGCTAAGAGACATATTTTAGGTTCAAAGACAGAGCCATTGAGAGTTAAAGAATAGAAAAGATGAAACTTACAAACATTAGCCAAAAAGAGAGAGAGAGAGGGAGAGAGGGAGAGCGTGTGCGAGCTGGACAGACTGCACTAATTTCAGAGAAAACAGACTAAAAATATTATTAGAGACAAAGAAGGACATTTTATAATCATGAATGGGTTAATCCATCAGGAAGAAGTAACAGTTTTAAAGGTGCTTACACCTTACAACAGAGCACCAAAATACACGAATCAAATCCTGACACTGGAGGAGAAACCTATCAATTTAACAATAATGTAAGAGGCTTCAGTACCTCACATTCAAGAAGATGAAGGCAGAAGATGGACAAGATTGTAGAGGACTTGAATAACATTATAAACCATTTGTCATGTGCCTTGGTAAACCAGCTTTTCATTCTTGGGATAAATCCTAGTTGGTGTTAGATATGTTTTATGTGTTCTAGATTTGATTTTTGTGTTTTATTTAATTATTGAGTAGATGATATGCATTTGTGAGATGTGCTTCTGGAGGGTAGAAATGCCAGTTGAGACTTAATTACACTTTCTAGTTTAATTGCTTTAACAGAAACCGAAACCTTTTCTAGTATCATCAATACTGCTTTCAGTGACCTACTATTGAGACTCAACGGTGGAAATAAATTTGGGACTGACTGCTCCTTGAGATTTTTTAATGTAGACCATGGTATCATCTGCAAATAGGGACAGCTTTATTTCTTCCTTTCCAATATGTATGTCTTTTATTTCCGTTTCTTATTTTATTTCTTGTAATATTCTGTCAAGTACCAGTGATGGGAGTGGACATGCTTGCTTTGTTCATGATCTTAGAAGGAAAACATTCATTCACCATTAAGTACTATATCATTAAGTACAATTTTAGCTGTAGGTGGTTTTTTGTTTTTGTTTTTGTTTTTTGTGGTACATGTTCTTTATCAAGTTAAGGAAGTTTCCTCTATTCTTAGTTTGCTCTTCTCCTCCCCTGTCATGAATGGTTATTGAATTTTATTATGCACTTTCTTATATTAGTTGATATTATCATGTTTTTATTACTTAGCCTGTTGATCTCATGAGTTTCATTATTTGATTTTCAAGTAATTGAACTGCCTTTCCTTGGACTAAACTCTGTCTTGGTAGAGGTTTGTCCATTTTGTTAATGTTTTCCTGGAACTACCTTTATTTCATTTTTCACTATTTTTTCCCCTTCTTTTGATTTATTGATTTCTGTTTTTCCATTATTTTCTTCTACTTACTTTTGGGCTAATTTGTTCTTTTCCTGGGTTCTTAAGGTGTGAGGATTCGATTATTGGTTTGAATTTTTTTTGCTTTTATTCATTATAAGCATTTAGTGGTACAAATTTTTCTCCGAGCAATGGTTTAGGTGTATCTTATAAACTTTTATATATTTTTATTTTTTTCAAGTTTACTATGCCTTGTTATTTTTCTTTTAATTCTCTGTTTAACTAATGGATTATTTGAAGGGTGGTTAGTTAGTTTCCAACTGTCCAGAGATTTTCCTGTTAATCATTCTGTTACTGATTTCTAGTTTGATGCCATATAATCAGAGAATATACTTGGTATGATTTCAGTCCTTTTAAATTTATTGAGGTTTATTTTATGACTCAGGATATGGTCTATATGAAGTTAACCATTTAAAAACATAAAGGTAGGTCAGTAGCTAATGCCAGTCCATAGGTAATGCTGTTCTTAGTTGTATGAGAGCCATGATTCTTTTTAGCTCACAAACAAGATGTCTGACAGATATAGTGTTGCAGTATCACTACCTTTTTTCTTTTTTTTTTTTTTTTAAGGCCTTTGCTGTAGGGCGTGTGTGCTCACTGAAGAGACAGACAGAGACAGTTGAAGGGAAGTAAGAAATCACCCCCCAGAGGGATGGTCATGACGCAGTCCCTTCTCTTCTATTCTCCCCTTGGGATTCTTCAGACATGCACAGTCACGCATCTTGCGTGAATTTCAAGAAGCCAGATCTGGGATTCAAACCATAATCGGTCATGCGGGAATCTAGCGACTTAACTACTTCGCCACCTGCTGGCCCCAATATTGCTACTGCCCCAGTGTTGCTACTTATTGAGCCAAGGAAGGAATGACATTCTTAATTGAGTCATAGTATTATAACCTTCACCAAAATAATAATGATGATAGTAAACACTTTTTTTTTAAGTTCCTATATATACTTGGTTTACTACGTTTTCACACACAGAGCTAAGCATTTTATATGAATTTTCCCATTCAATCCAACAATCAACTAAAATGGATACCATTTTAGTACTAGACTTGAGGTTAAAAAGTCAGAGAAGTGATACTCTTGGATCCCACCTTCTACCATAGCGTATATGCTTAGCTGGCAGGTAGTAATGCAGGTAAGATTCAGTAAGGATTTTGGCAGGTACTTCCAGACTTCGGACACACAGTGTGGAAGGTTGTTTACAACTTTGAGAGTTCAGAACTTAACTGACAGTATTCGTAGGAGTAGCTTACGGAACAAGTGAGACAGCTTGTAATATATACTGCCATATTGGTCACTGTTTTAGCGCTGCCTGCTTTCCCTGGCACAGATTCTCCAAGATTTTGCAGTTTGCCTTCTCTGTTCTATCCTAGGCATTGTGTGTCAGTTTCAGTACAAGCAATGACAACAAAAGCACTTGCGACTCATTCCTGTAGAAGATCACTATAGATTGGCCCTTTGTAGTTAATAATAAATATTAGACAGGAGTCTTTTCTTAAGTCTTCCGTTCTCTGGTGTTCTGTCGGTTGCTTTTTACTTGATGGATTTCACTTTTTAGTTTGTGTGTGTTTGTGTGTGTGTGCACATGGACACGCACCAGAGAGAGAGAGAGATAGAGAGAGTGTACCCCCCCTGGGGAATGGTCACACTGCAATCCTTTCTCCATTCTTTCTTTTTGAGATTTTAGGCATGCATACACATGTATCTGGTATGTTTCTTAAGACCCCAGGCCCAGTTCTTATACCATGTGGTTGACCACATGAGATCCAACCACTTTAACCACCACACCACGTGCTGGGCCTCTTTTTTTATGTGTTTATTTTTAAAATCGCTTTCCCTTTAATTATTGGAGTGGATGATATGAATTTGGGAGATGTGCTTTGGAAAGGTAAAAATCATATTTTATCCTTCCCAATTGAGACTCAAACTTTCTAGTTTTATTGCTTTAATAGCATTTAAAAACTTTTTAAAAATATTTATTTACTTATTTAATATTGTTATTTTATTTATTTTTTAATTTAACCAGAGAGATAGAGACTTTAATTATTGGAGTGGATGATATGAATTTGGGAGATGTGCTTTGGAAAGGTAAAAATCATATTTTATCCTTCCCAATTGAGACTCAAACTTTCTAGTTTTATTGCTTTAATAGCATTTAAAAACTTTTTAAAAATATTTATTTACTTATTTAATATTGTTATTTTATTTATTTTTTAATTTAACCAGAGAGATAGAGAAAGGGAAAGTGAGAAAGTAAACCGCCAAGTCCAGGACTTGCATCAGGGTTGACCATGCCCAGCGCCTTAACCAGCAAGCCACCTGCTGGCCCCAGCATTTAAAACCTTTTCTAATATTACTGATACTGCTTTGGATTACCCACTATTGAGAGTTACCAGTTGAAATAAATTTGGGACTGACTATAGTGCAACCTCAGATAAGTGGTGACCTGCCTTCCATCTCCCTAGGGTTAGTGAAGTGTTTCCAGCAGTAATAGTGCTGAGAGTCCTGGTATCTGAGGAGATCTTTGAGTGGCAACGAGATTAGACAGTCCATAGGCATCTGCAGAAGTCTGCTGTCAGAGCAATGAGTAGGGATTTCCTGGGAGAGGCAGAGAATCAGGGAGGGCCTGTGGTGAGGGATAAACTGTGGAGGAGTCTGCCTTCACTCTCATTCCACATCTTCCTCTGCACAGTAAGGCCTCACTTGCTTTTTTACGAAGGGAAGGATACTAACCCTGAGACATCAAGTGGGTTTATATAGTAATGCTTCTCAGGGTACATTTTCTTTTTCTTACCTTTTGTTGTGGTTTCTTTTTTCACTGATACTTAATTCATACCTATACTCAATACATGAATGAATGAATGATGTATACATAGTACTTGCCATGATACTAGACACCCTGTAAGTACTTACTACATAGTGTTATAAGAAGTGGTGCCTGCATACCAGCAAAAATTGGAAGCAGTGGCCAATGACACTGACTGTAAAAATAGAACTAATTGTAATAGATATTACGTACCTAGCACGTACTTGCCAGACACAGTTACAAGGACTTTATGTATACTAACTTTCTTCATCCTCATAACTACTCATTAAGGTAGCTGCTATTATCATCCCCATTTTCCACATGAGGTAACTGAGACAGTAAGTTGCTTGAGGTCACACTCCTAGCAAATGGTAATTTGGGATTTACACTCAGGCAGTCTGACTCCAGAGGCCGTTCTCAAATCCTTTTGTTGAGAACCTACTGTGTGTCCAGTACTGTGCTGTGCAGCCATCACAGAGCTCACATCTCAGGGTAGGAGGTTACTAGCACACAACAGCGGGTGAGTACTGAGTGAGAGGTGTCGGCCTTAAGGCAAGTGGTTGGGGAAGGTCTTTCCGAGGAAATGTAGCTGAGACCTGGAACCAGCCAAGGGAATCATTCCATACAGAGGGAGCAGAATCAGCAAAGACCCTGGGGTGTGGTTGTCATAATTGTCAGGGAGATCAGAATTCCAGAGTGCAGATTATGAAGACAGTGCCTTGTGTTGTGTCTTGAGGTGTCAGAAGTTAGGCAGGGTCTTCTAAGCATTAGTTTTCTTCCTGACTACATTAGAGAACCACTAAGGGGTTTAACTGGGCCAAGCAACTTTTATGATTTCAAAACCATTACTAGAAGGGATGAGTTGGGGGTGGATGGGTGAAGAGTGGACCTGGGGAAGTACAACCACTTCTAGCTTGAAGACCAAAGGGTGTTGATCGGGAAGACGATAAAATGGCTGGTGCTTCCCCAGTACCTGCCAACGTGGCAGGCGGGGTACGCAGTTTGGCCTTCCCAGCACCCTCTGAGCTGAAGGTGCTGTGATTTTATCCTTCCTTAGAAGTCTACTGAGTCACAGGGCTTGGGCTTGAACACAGCAAGTCTGGCTCCAGGGGCTGTTTTGTTTACTTGTTTGTTTTTGTTGGTGGGGTGTTTGCAAGCCTCTGGAGGGAGGGAGAGTGGAATGAAGTCAAACCACAATCCTTTTTCTGCATTTCTCCATCCTGTCAGGATTTGGAAATGTACACACTTGCATCCAGTATGTTTTTCAAACTGCTGGGGCTGGGATTTGAACTATGGTTGATTTGAACGCATGGTTGACCTTGTGGGAGCAGGGTTCATATGCACAGGACAACCACTGTGCTATGGCAGCCCCTTTAAAGCTTATTATTTTTTTCCATGAGAATGGAGTTGGGAGAAAGCAAGCACCCTCAACAGTATCTTAGGCCACCATTCCTCCGCCTGCTCTCCCACCCCCCACCCAGCCTTCTCAGCTAGGTAGGATTATGGGCACGTACCCTGCATGTCCAGGTTGACCAGAGAATTTAACCTGTGATCTGCCATATGGATCCAGCATCACTTGAGCAATGAGTTCCCACTGCGTCCCAGAAGTTGTGCCTTTAACCTCTGTGCTCTGCTGACATAGGAGACTAAGTTCTTACATTCTGCATCTTCAGCCTTCCATGCGTCTACATTGCTACAGTGAGGAAGGAAGAAACTGCAGACCCTTCTTTGGTTTCTTCCCTCTGTCCCACCCCTCCACCAGTGTTATCCCGAGCTCTTTGCTGCGTTCTCCAGAGCATCTCTTCAGTCCGGTTTCCACCATCTTCATTGCCCAGGCTCTTGCTGTCTTGCTTTGACTTGTGCATGAACCTTTGGGGACCGTCCTCCTGGCCCACTCTCATGTCAGTTACCTTCTTTATAATAAGACTTCTTTTCCAAAAGACTTGGGTTCTCCCTGGCTTGCAGAGCAGAGCCACTGGCCCTCGGTAGCAGGACCTGCAGCGTGTCTTCTCTGCCACTCACCTCTGTCCTACAGGGAGGGATGTGGGGACAGCCACATAAGTACGAGACCACCTGAGAGCCAGGCTCACATAGTAAAATAACCAATTGCTGTTTGGCCCATATATCAGTCTCCTACAAGTTGAGTTAGCAAGAGTGGGGCCCTTGATGAATATTTGTAATGTGTGTTAATTTTGTTTTCGTTTAACATTTATTGAGTGTGTGCTCAGCACTGAGTGCTCTCCCTAAACTATTAGTTCATTTAACCCTCACAGTATACTGTAAAATGTAGGTCTTGGACAGGAAGTCTGAGATTCAGAGAGGTGAAATAATTTAGTCATGTTCTCACAACTAGTAAGGAAAAGACTAGGGATTTGAACCCAAATAGTCTTGACCGCAAAACTGCTCCTAGCTTCTGCACTAGATACACCTGCAAAAGAGGATTTGCCACTGACTAGGTAGGAGAGTCAGATTCTGAATCATGGGAATTTTACTAGAAACTGCTTCCAGCTGTGGTACCATGTGTTGAAGGACTGCTGAACTTGAACTTTTGCCTCATGGAATAGCATTCCCAATTCTAGCAGATGACCATGTGTCACTAAATGACATAAAAGCACAATTATAACCTTCTGACTTATGATGGCATCCTAGGGACTTAATCTAACATTTCAATTATTAGCCATCAAATATATTTAACACACACTCGTTGCTGCTTTCTGTTGGCAAGTCATTGTTAGCCACTGTCACTAGAGCAGTGAACAAAACAGGTGTGCTTTGCAATGCAGTGGGGGAGATGAAAGCTCACACAGCTAGATGGTTCTGTGGGGCAAGACTAGTCAGTGCTCTGAAACCATGTAATGGGGCCCTGCCTGGCTCAGTCTCCAGAGAAGTGACATAGAAGCTAAGAATGCACGAAGTAAAGCAACAGCAGGCCAGGTAAAGATCTAGAAGTGAATTCCAGGGTACTGTGACAGGAGAGAATATGGTGTGTTCCAGAAACAAAACCATGACCAGAGGCCCAGGTGCAGAGAGGCAACGCCAGGCTCTTGGGCAGGTGGGGGCCAGGGGGAGGAGGGAACAGACTAGTCAAGGATCTGCATTTTGGACACAGAGATCAGAAACTATAGGAATGCCAGTTGTTTACTTCAGCAGCACGCAAGAGCTTACTTCTTAGACTCTGTGCTAAGCAAGGCAAGGAATCCACTGTCAGGACTACAAAGGTTTTCATATATAGATTTTCATCCATAAATCCGTAATCATTGAATATGGTGTGCTGAGGAGCCCAGTAGAGAGGACATTAAGGCCAGTTCTTGTGGAATGGTGGGAATGCCAAAGAGAAGTGGAAAAAGCTTTTCACGCCAGAGAAGGAAGAAATTCTAGCCCTGTTGGGAGACCTGTCCAGGTGAGTGGATGCCACCAAACTCCAACCTCAGCACTGGCAGGAAGAGTGGTGACAGCCAATTTAGGGAGAGTGCTAGAAAGTTCTCGAAAGAGGCACACTTGGCATTCAGATCTTGCTAAGTCATGTACTAGCTTATGATATTGCAATGTCTGGGTACCTTAGATCTGACCAGTGCAGCGGGAGCACATGATTTCTGCCTCACAGACTGGGGAAACATTGAGTGAGCACTTCCTAGGGCCAGGTCCGCTTCTAAAACCTGGCATGTATTAACAATCTATCCACCCCATGCAGCAGTCCTATGGTCATCACTGACACATGAAGGAACTGAAGTTCAAAGAGGTTATGGAACTTGCCCAAGGTCACAGCTCTCTCAAGCTAGGGAACTAGGATGCAAAGTGATAGAGAGTGGCCTATGCTCTTAGCCACTCTTCTTAAAATACCAGTGATAGAGAGTGACTAATTGGAGAGGAGGAGGGAACAGCCCTTTGAAGAGGTGACAGCTGAGCTGAGACCTGATGTGTGAGAATGTGCCAGGCATCTTGTGAAGACCAAGGGCAGAGCCTGGCTGGGAAGGAGGTTTCTGGGTTTGAGGAGAGAAAGGAGGTCAGTGTGCCTGGAGCAGAGTAAGCCAAGGAGAGACGAGTCGGGTACAGGGTTGGATACACATCTGGCAGGACCTAGAGGGCTGTGTTAAGGGTTGGATTCTATTCCTAGTAGTACAGAGCCCCTGGAGAATTTTACACAAAGGAGTGACATGATCTGGTGGAGAATTGAAAAGAGGCACTCTGGTAGCCTTGTGGAGGACATCGTAGACCCCTTAGGAGACTTCTTGCATCATCTAGTGGGAGGGTGCTGGTGGTAGGCCCTAACAGCAGTGGACATGGCCGTGAAGAGAAGTGGACAGAGGTTTTAGAATGGAAGTGATCATACTTGCCCAGGGACAGAGCAGTCACAGATGACTCCAGGGTCTTTAGTTTGAGCTGTTTGAAGGGCAAGTAGTATCATTTACTCAAAAGAGGAAGGGTTGTTGGGGACAAGGAAGAAGGCAAGGTCAAGAACAGAGTTCTCTTGGACATGCTTGCCCTATTGAGATGTATGTACACATCCAGATAGTCATGCCTAGGAGGTAGTTGGGAATGGGAATGTAGAAAGAGCTTGGAGCAGTCTGGGCTGGAGATAGAAACATGGGAGCCTTTGGCATGTAGAAGTTTGGGTGCATGGGAAAAGAAACTCTGGGTACTGGAAAGATTAACATTTAGTTCAGCGTTCAGGTTTCATTGTTGCTGAGCAGTTCTCAAAATGGAGTCAGCAACACCAAAATAACTATCGCTAGTATATTCACCACCATTCAAGGTCCAGTTTCCGGCAAAGGGTCATTATTCTATGTGTGACTGTGGTTTCTGTGCACATGTATTCACATGTCCTTGTACTTAAACGTGTTCGAGTCCTTCTAGTTTGTTGACCTGGGACTTCCAAAGTATGGAATGACCTAGATAGGGGTGCTGGGCCACTCACAGTTGGAATGACCCAAATCCTGAGAAAGATTTAGGAGATACAGAGCAATAAAATCCATATTTATTTTCAGATTAGTTTAGAATCCATAGATCTAGGTACAATTTTTTAAAGTTTTCATTTAAGTATATAATTAATGAAATATAAGTTATACATTTAAAGTATTTTTAAACTTTTTAATTCAATAATTAATTCATTTTTATTTACTCATTCTTTTATTTTTCTGTTTTAAATTCAGTTATTCTTCGTGTTTGGGCAAGATCCATATGTTAATTTGTGGGTGTGTTGATTGTGAATTTATGCTTTGAAAATATTCAAAAACATGCAATACTGTCTCACAAATTATTTCATTTTTATCTGTTGCCACAACATTCCACACACTGTTCCTGTTACTAAGGCCTTTGGAATGTCCCAGTGCAGAAAAAGGATATAGAGCCCCCCCCCAAGAAGACATTTTATTTAAATTATTTGTGTCCTCTAGCTTACTTCCAAATAAGGATATCTGACAGTAAAGAATTTAGAAAACTACAATTAAAGTTGCTTTAGGTTTTTATAATAGGAATTAACTTTCATAGGTTAGCATGAACTGGATTTATATATACCTCGTTTTATTCCCCTAATGGGCATTGAGAGTGTGTGTATGCTTTTAGGGAGATGTAATGTGTTAATGAAAGATTCAAAACTGAGCTTACAGATCACACAAACTTGAGTCCTGGTGGTATCACTTTCTTGTTAGGTGAAATTAGACAAGTTCCTTTCTCCACAGAGAAAAATGAGGATTAACTTACAGGGTTATTGTTAGAAATAAGTGAGGTAAACAGTATAAAAAGTGCTTAACATGTGGGCTATCACATAATAATTTCTGAATACATGTCAACTCTTTATTACTGTAATTATTGTCATTACTGTCATCTTTAATTGCTAATGATCTTAACTTATTGAGGAAATGGAGATTTTTACAGAAGTGTAGATTCCTGGTCCCTTACACAATGATCCCTACCTCTTAGTTTCACTAGTTATAATACTTAAAAGGATCAAAGGAACCAGGGCAAAAAAGAATAATTTTCTAAATATACATCATTGTGGTAGAATGAATCTGAAAAAAATCAGTATAGTTTTTTAATTTTTATTTTGTTTAAGTTGCCTTTCTTTAAAGGAATAGGGGATTGGTCCCCAGAAGTATCTGGTATCTGGCAAAGCAATATATTTTTAATTTTAAGAATGAAATGTCATATCAAGAAACTGTAGCCATGGAAAATGGCTTATTGTTTGTATATCATTGCATAGATGTAACCTTTCCCCTTCTCCCACATGTACTATATTTAACTAAATGTGGGCATGCTTTCAAGGAAAATAGCACATTGTTTGGTTCTTATTTTTTATTAAATAAGCTTAGTCACAGAACTCAGCAGACTACTGGAAGCTTCTTAATGTTATCTAATCAGTTTATGCAGTCAAAGGTGTTCAGCCCTGACATTCCAATTCACTGGAGTTAGCATCTGGTCGGAATGTCTAGAGATTGTTATGCCTTTGGTGTTCCAGATTGGCCGAATCTAAGGCCATCATTATACACCAGAATTGAATTCTAGCTATTGACCTTAGACAGAGTACTTAACTGCTCTGTGAGTCAGTTTCCTCTCCTTTAGAGTGGGGATGCAATGGGATCTACTTAGGTAGTCCTGAGGATAGAATGAGTTAAAAGGACTTAGAAACTACTCAATGCTGCAACTGCATTCTGTAATCACGTTAGCAAATACATTTTAGAATCATGTTAGATCCTGGTAAATTTCAGATTTATAGCTAGCTATCTACGTAATTTAGTGTGATAAAAGCTGTTTAGTATAAGAAAGATCAGAGCTATAGCCATGTGTACATATTAGATCAGTAATTTAATATTTTGGAGATTATGGCCACTTGCCACCGCCTTTGGGGATTTTCATCTCCTTTTAAAACCATCAAGATCACTCAAGTCGTACAAAGTGTGAAATTAAATCTTTATAGGTTAGAAAGCAGATGTTAATCAGCTTTTTAGATTTTATTTTTTCATCTTTCCTTCTTTTTTCCCCCTTTGGTCTATTAAAACATTTACTTAATTGAAAATGTGCTAATTACGTGTTCATTGTTGGTTTTCTAAATAGTACATGTAGTATAAAATACCTGTTTAAAATCACCAATTTTGAAGTATTTAAAAGTTTAGATTCTGGATTGGAACTTGTAGCTGTGTTGTCTAGATTGTTAATTGTTCGTGGTCGAGACTTCTAAAGTTAACTATATTTGCCAGATAGCAGTTTCCTTTCAGTGTGTATGCAGTCAGTTTAATTTCACTTTTGCATTTTAATTAAGTTGACTTCTTATTGTAAAACCCCGAAAACTTGTGTCCTGCCCTATTCTGGTAACCAAACTGATAATAACGTAAGGAATGCTGTACTAAGTTCAGTCTGTTTGTCCAGCAGCATCAATGTGTAAGCAAGAGAGCCAGTGGGTGTTGTGACCTAAAAAAAAAGTATAAAAATAATTTTCTTTGTATTATAGGCTGGCAAAACCTGCAATTTTTTTCTTTCATGAAACCTCTGCTCCTTTCTTAACTGTTCCATAGAACTCAGGGACCAGATGGCTGGAATAGAATAGAATGCATAGTTAAACAAATCAAACCATTAGATGGTACAGCTTTGTGAATTACTAAGCGTTTTATATGGTTGCAGATTCCTCTCCATAACCTTTAGTGAAGTTCATCTAAGGTTGCTTTATTGTGCAAATGCATTCATTGTTTGCATTATAATAGATTTGTCTGTTTCACCTCCTAATAGTGATTTTTTTGGTGCACTTTATTTTAATCCTTTGTAAAGTATCTCTGTAAGTCTGATTTGATTTCTCTATTCATAGTTATGGTATGCCACATCAGTTACTTTTTTTTTTTAGAGATGTTTTTGCTATAGGGCTCGTGCACTTGCCAGAAAGACGGAGAAAGACAGAAAGCGAAAAACCACCCCCGCACCAGGGGGAATGACCGCGTCGCAATCCCTTCTCCTTCATTCTCCTCTCAGGATATTGGGCACGCACGCACATACACCCAGTGTGAGTTTAAGTGACCGGGTCCGGGACTCAAACCACAGTCGACTTCATGGGAATCCAGTGACATAGCCATTACGCTAACTGCTGGTCTCGCACATCAGTTACTTTTAAAGAGGAGTTTGTCCTGGTGCGTTTTACATATATGTATGTGTGTGTCTGTATGTATATATATAAAATATGTGTGTGTGTGTGTATATGTATGTGTATGTATATAATACAGAGTGAGAGAGAGAGAGGGGGGCGCTCCTTTAGAAAGTCCTGTTCCCTGGAATGATTTCATACCAATCAGAACCAGATGAGTGAGTGATGCTCTGTTTCTTTGTTGCAGATATGCCAATATTTGGTTTCTGTCCAGCCCATGATGATTTCTACTTGGTGGTGTGTAACGACTGTAATCAGGTTGTCAAACCGCAGGCATTTCAATCACATTATGGTAAGTGCTGAGCCATTAAAAAAAAAAAAAGCCTTTATTAGAAGGTAAAAGGTAAAGCAGGATTAACTGAAGGCTAGTGATGGCTTGGATAGGGCATAATACCTCCCCCCACAAATCAGGAAGTAGGCTTTGTAATTCATTGAATGAGTTAATACCTATTAGATGTTGAGTATTTTCTGATTTTTGTTGGGAGTGATGTGCATTTTCTGTTTTTTATTGAAATTAAGCATCATAATATATTTTATAAAATCTCTTTTAGAATAATGTCATCAGTACAGTTATATTTTTGTTTCCTTCTAGAACTCATTGTCATAAATTCAGTGCATCTCAAAATTATATATACATGGATGCAAGACCTTTTTTAAAGGAAATATGATTTTCAAACTTCTAAGTTTAGTTCTAAGTCTTTGTTGTTAATCATCAGTAAGTCCAAATAGGATTGTTTGGCCTTTCCATAATGCCACCTGAAGTGTTTAAGGTTCTGGTAATAAAACATGATTTTTTAATTTTTGATTGATTGATTGCCTAGTTTTTCTCAGTAGCAACTCCAAAAGTGTCTACCTTGTTTCAGGCACCAAGTATGTAGTACATATTTCTACTTCTTTGGAGTTCACAGTCTTATTGAGAGACAGAACTAACTATACACATTTTTTAAGTGACTGCAAGTTGTTTTCTTATTGCTCTTTTTAACTACACAGGCAAGCTTGAAACAGATCGTAGCAAAGGGGTCCTTCTATAGAGTGTTTAAAGAAAGCATCTCAGGAGGTGACTGTAGTGCAGCTGAGCCCTGAGTGATGAGAAGAAGCAATCTGGAATAAGAGCATTGCATGCCCAGGGAACAGCCCTGGAGGCCGATGTGGCTGGAGGGTTCTTAGTGAAGGGATGTCAAAACTAGAGGAATTCAGCCTTGTCGTCAAGAACTGATCATTCATAGGCCAGGATAAGGGCCAACTTGGGGGCATTGGAGTCACACAGTCTTGTCTTGGCTTGCTGAGAATGATAGTAAGAGAAGAATAACAGCAAAATATTTCAGAGATAAGAGATCACTTGGTCTGGCAGTAGAGTGGGGCAAATAGAGCTAGGAAGATTGCATAACTTTGAGATACATTGTAAAGCTAGAACTTCTAGGGCTTATTATTGAAATTGCTATTGTTTTGAGTCACACCATTATAATCAACATCCCATCATTTTCCCTTAAGAAATAGATCTTCTATTTATTTATTTTTAAGAGGTTTTTGCCTTAGGGCATATGTGCTGTAAGTGGGGGAGGAGGCAGAAACAGTGAGAGGGAAAGTGAGAAATACCCCCCCACTCCCCCACCCCCACCTCAGGGTGTTAGGGGTGGTCACACCACAATCCCTTCTCTATTCTCTTTCTGGGATCTTGAGCATGTATGCACAGGTGTCTGGCCTGAGTTTCAAGACACCGGGTCTGGGACTGGAACCACAGTTGGCCATGTAGGAGTCCAGCATTGTAACTGCTGGCCCCTAGATCTTTTATTTAATTATAGAAGGGTCTTTGATTTCTTGCAGCTGTGGGAGATACCTGGGGTAGGCACTGAAGTGAGTATAAAGATGAATAAGATATTATCTCCCTCCTTAAGACTCTCAGAGGGTAACATTAAAAAGCAGTTATCAGTTGCCAAGTATTTTGTAGTTAAAAATTTGGAAGCCAGACTAGACTGAATTTAACTCTAAACCTACAAAAGCTCTAGGTTAGTTTTCTCCCTCGAACAAGTTATCCAACATTAGTTTCCTTGCTATAGTACAGGGATGGTAATACCAGCCGTATAGGTTCCTGGTGGGGGTTAAATGAAAATGACATGGGTAGAGCCCCTAATAAAATACCCACCACATAACAAATAATGGAGGTTTGGGGGGCAGTAAAGTACAGCTGTGGATACAAGAAGGTGTATGTCTAAAGTCCTAAAAGTCGAGGTCTTAAGAACAAGCATTAGTACAGATTCCTTCTTAATAATTCAGAAAAGACTTCTTAGAGAAAATAGCCTTTGTGTTAAGAGTCTGAAGAGTAGAATGGATTATTTTTCGCATGCGTAATTTTTCTCCCTCAATTTTTAGATACCGAGTACACGTCCATTGTAGAAAATGGAGAAAATATTTTTGAAAAATCACCTATAATCTACTAAAATGGAAAATGTTTTATTGAGAACAGAGAGGCTGTCCCATACGGCTGTACAATTTGTACATTGAACAACCATATCTGGTGGCCCGTGCGTGGCCACTGGCTTGATGGGAGGAGGGTTGGAGGCAGGAAATTGCAAGATGTCTGGAATGTGCTGCACAGATCACGCCTGACCAGAGCTGATGGACCCGTGTGTGAATGACCTTCCAGGCAGGCTGGGACTAGCTCCCAGGCCAGAGTCCCCTGCCCTGATGTGTTAGTGGGGACTTGTTGCAGATTTTTCAGAACCAGAGTAATATGATGGAAGAGTGCTCAAGACTTAATGGATAGAGTGGTTTAGAAGGACGCGGGAGAGGAAACACTCGAGGTGCAACCTCCACTAGGATTCCTTAGGCAGAAAAAGGCCTCTTGGTCCCCTCTTCCAGTAGCGTTTCCCTCAGCGTCACAACACATTTTTATGGATATTGTCTTATTTTCATCTTCCTCTGTCTCTCTCTTAAAATGTCAGTGTATGAATGGGGGAAAATGTCTTAAGGTCATATTTCTACTTTTTCCTTTCTACCAGTCCCTAACTAAGTACAGTGTCTCCTAATAAGATACTTGTTGAATAACAAAGGGACGGTGGTCACTTTAAACATGTAAGTGAGAAAGTGTGAATGCAAAATTCATTACCCCAGTGTCTTCTATAGCTAGGCAGGAGGTGCTGCAGAGGGACATTGAATGGGAGTGGGGAGCAGGGGGGCGCTGAGGTCTGTCTAGTGACAATGGGAATATTAAAGATGTAAAAGAGGGGAAATCCCTGGAAGGGATGAGGTCAGGTGCTCTGAGAGGGATTCTCTTTGAGACTGCAGTGAAAGGGGAGGCTGGTGGAATAGCAAGGGCTTTGGAGATGAATTGGAGGGTCCCAGAGGAACTGTGTGAATGGGGGCAGCGCCATGTAGTGCGCCCCCCCCCCCCCCCAGTGACACCCTACTCACCTGGAGGGATTGAGCGATTAGTAGGGGCCCAGGACCAAGAACCACTCCCAGTGTTGCCGCTGTCTTTCCCCTCCTTTG
>NW_006160083.1:1241282-1262327 GCF_000334495.1 Tupaia belangeri chinensis | reverse complement strand
AGAGTGATTTTTTTATTCCAAACAGCTACTTCTTACAGTCTTGTTTTCCATGGTTCATACAGACAAAAACGTTTTTCAAATTGAGTGTCTTTCCAAGTGGCCATTATTGTCTGTTTATTTTCATAGTAGGAAGAATGCATACCTGCAAAGGGAGGTATGTATTTTCTTATCTTCAGATGAAATTGTTTAAAACATGTGGGCAGTCTTCTGTGAATTCACGTACAGCTGACATTCTTCCGTGACTTTTATGAATAAATGAGCAGCTGCTACAAAATCCAACACACAGTTCCTTTATAACCTCTGCTGCCAAGAGGAGAAAGGACACTGCAGTGGCGGTGAGGCTTCTGAACCAGTAACTGTGGGAAACTGCCCCGAGTGGGGAGCAGCCTACAATGCCGAAGAGTAAGTGGCCATGTGCTGTTTGCTACCCAGACTGCCTTTTTGGTACCTAATGATTAAGTAGGATTTCCTTTTGAGCACTCCTGGTTAGTGATGATGGTGTTCTTTTGGGACCTCTAGTTCTTCATCATCAGATTGCTTTCATAGTATAGATTTCTTCTTTTCTTGGAAATTACATGGTAGTACCATGTTTTCTTGGTATCATTTTAATGTTTTTAAATACTCCGGCATGCCTTATATTTCTCTTCAGTTACACAGTGTGTTTAAGATGTTTTTTATTGCTGATTTTGGATTGAAAAATATAATTTGAGTCAGTGATTCCCAGTCCCATTGTGATCTAAAGCAAAAGCAGAGCTTTCTAAGGATACAGCTTCCCAAGGTCCACTCCAGATCCCGGATCAGAGTCTCCAGGGGTCAGACCCAGGGATCTGCATTTTAAACAGCTCCCTGGCTGTTCGTGATGCACAGATTGGCCAGATGCATTGCTTTCACAGCCGCGTAGTCTGTGCTGCTGGAGCAAGGGCTTTGTACTCATAGCGCCTGGCATAGCGGCTGACACAGATTGGCACTCCGAGATTTGTTGAGTCTAGCAATGATGGCAGGAAAGGAGGCCCCTATTTTTTTGAACTGATTTTTAAATCCTTGTATACATGCTGGAAATTTCACATTAATTGCCTCTAAAACTTTTAAGTATGAAGCTGAGATTGTGATGTTTCCTAAGGCCAGAAGCACCATTCTTTTAAGTGCCAATCTTAGTTGATCAGTTAGTGATAATTGTGTTAAGTCCTAAAGTGACTACTGAATAGCATAATCCATATGCTCCCATTTACACACATTCACTCTGGTTTGAATTGGTGGAGTGAGTGGAGTTTAGCAGATGACTAGTGAGTGCCTTTGGGGGTCCAGTGTTGAAAGAGCTTCCAGGTGATTCCAACAGATTGTGGCCTGGCACTGCTCAATGCTCTGTTGTTGTGCTGCGTTTGCTTGCGTGTGAACTGGCACTGCTCAATGCTCTGTTGTTGTGCTGTGTTTGCTTGCGTGTGAAGAATTTCTTGTTAGCTCGCTCTCTCTCTCTCTCTCTGTCTCTGTCTCTTTCTTACAGACAGAGAGGTGGTCTTACTTAGGAGGAATAAATGAGTGATGCTAATTCTGCTTGGACAGGTACATACTTGGAACCTCCATAATTAATTGAAATCCTGCTCCAAAGTCAGCCACTGAAGTATTTTGCCTCAGGTTGGGCTGGTCTTCTTGTTCACCTTCTGACTCAAGCCTGCCTTTCTGAGCAAGGCCTCAGTAGTGAGCCGCCCCCCCCCCCCCTCACCCCCTTCCCCAGGGTCCGGTTTTTATTATTCAGTGATTTAATTCCCACTGAATATTTGTCTTTAGATCAAACCATTTTTACTTAAATAAATCCATTTACAAAGAAAACCATAAAAGAGGAATTAGTGTTACTTGCTATAAAAGATGGCAAATATAATATTAAAGGTAAAAAGGTTATTTAATTCTGTGTGTATGCTCTTGCCCATGCTGGCTCTGAGCCTGAGGCCTGCCCCTTTTGTAAAACAGGAGACTAGCACATTTTAGACGAGTGTTACCCACATGGTAGTGTGATGTTATCAGAAGAATTGAAAGAACTTTGGAAAGGAAGTACATCGTCACTTATGATTTAATGTTTTTACTGTTGAGGGGTGATACCTGCTCTGTGTTTTGGAAAACACCAACTCAGGCTACTAGATTTAGTTTCCTCTGACGTTTAAGGAGCTATCTCTGAGGTTAACCCTAACCCTAGGAAATAGGGAGGGTTACCTTAGAAGCAGAATTCTAAAAATTCATACTGATTTGCAAAAAGATCACAGAAGACAAATACCCTTTATCACTTATTGATTGGTGTTACACAGTAATCCCCCCTTATCAGCAGAGGAAATTGTGGATCGTACCAACCCTGTGTATGCTCTGATTTTTCCTACATGTACTTTCAAACCTATGATAAGGTTTAGTTTATAAACAAGGCACTGTAAGAGGTTACAACAAAACAATAAAATAGAACGAGCATAATTTGGTGTTGTAAAAGTTACGTAAATTTGGTCTGACTCTATCAAGGTATCTTAATTGTACTACACTCAGCCTCGTTATACAGGTGAGATGATAAAACGTGTACATGATGAGATCAAATGAGGTGAATGAAGTAGGCATTGTGACTATTTATTTTATTTTTATTCATTGTAATTATTTTTATTATTTTATTTTATTGACGTTGACCAGAGAAAGAGAGAGCTAGAAGAAAAGTGAGAAAGCAAGCTGCCAGGTCCAGGACTCGAACCACGGTCGGCCATGTGGGAGTGCAGCTGCCTTAACCACGAGGCCACCTGCCTGCCCCTTGTGTTGACTTTTTAACCATACGTTAGGAGGAGAACTCATTTAACATTTTCTGTCTCTGATTGACTACCGCGGAAAGTGAAACCCCGAATAAGGAGGAACTACTGCATAGTGAGCCACTACTGGGCATTGTGAGTGTCCCGTGAATCTGCTGATGGGGCCTCAGCCTAAAACATCTGTCCTGCTCTCAGTCCTCTGGTCACAAATGGAGGTGTCATAAATCTGGCTTCATGAAAGTAGCACACTGCTCTGATCTTACTGCTTTCTTCACTTGCAGATGTTATGAATTCTGTAAAATTAACAGCCACACACATTGCTTGGACTTAATGTTCCTTGACATTCATTGAGGTGGTTTGGATTATTTTAGATGCCAGCATAAATTATTTTTCCTAAAATGTCATTTTCATCAGAGGATGAGTATACTTTTTGTGCTCTTGAGAAATTACTCATACTTTTTTGAACTAATTATTTGGTATAAAAATATTAGTGTAATAGTGTGAATCTTACTCTATGAGATGTCATGGACTGCTTCTTGCAGAAATGCTGGTTCTCATTATTGATAGCATTTCATACGGTGTGACTGCATTTACCATTGTGTAATTAATTTGTATCACAAGGCAGAGGTTTTGCCATTTACTAAAGAACACACAACAGCCCCCCTTTCGCCATCTGATTGACCTAGACCTGGAAAGTAACAACTTCAGATACTTCTTGAGTGAGTTATTTTATTTGACTATTAAGTAACTGTTTGGGGAAAAATAAAAAATGTTTCTCTCTCTCTCAGTGTGCTAAATTTGGCCACTTATTTTCTTGAGTCTTTCTGCTTTGAAACATTTAGCTTAGCAATAGTTCATCTTTTTAGGATTATCATTCGTTTTTAAGACCACAAACTAATGAGATAACTTATAATAGTACTTGATTTATAAAAACATTTTTGTGTGTATTATCTTATTTCCTATTCTTAACAACTCCTGATTGGATTTTATTCTCAGTTTTCAGGCCCAACTCCTGAATAAAACTGTGTTCACACAGATAAAATGTACAATCAGGCCATGTTTTCTAGCTACTAGTATCTGTTTCTCTTGTGCATATATATAAGGATGTATAAAGTTAAAAGAAAATCTAGAGAAATCATGGATTCTGGTTGTCACAAAACTATCATTAATGACACATTTCTAGCCCAGATAGAATTTTAAATGTGCTTGAAGTAGCTAGGTCCACATTGTAAACTCATTACCTAAATGTACAGAGGGAACATTTAGGAGTTCAAAGATGTAATGATGGTAGGTAGCTATTTGATTTAATATCATCATTGGATTTCCCTTTTGCTTGTTTTATTTTAACCCTAAATCATAGTAGCTATCCAAAGCTAAGTTCTTCTCTTTGTATATGAGCCTCATAACATTTGGTAGCCTCTTCAGAGAGTTGGTCTGCATATTTATTTCTGCAGTCGGTATAAAGAGCGCAACTTGTTGCAGAGCAAACAATACTTAACTTTTACTGCCTTTCTCCAGCAGTTGAATCATGAAGCAAGGAAGGGAGCCAACCAGAGCAGGCACATCAAAACATGAGTGACGTTAAGCTGGACATTTAGTTTAACTCTCGAAGGAAATATCAAGTTGACATTTTGACCTGAATGTTTGTCACTAAGTAGCATGATGTAAAATACACTGCATTTTTAAAATCATAAACCAAATGGTGCTAATTAAATTATTTAAGTAACTTTAGTAATATCAGATAAAGGACTGTTCTCTCCCTAACTAATGTAATTTTATCTTTTTTTCCTTAGTTGTATAATAAGCAGATATCTTTAAAATGCTGTTATTTATGGCATTTGTAGGAATAGTATTTTAACTTCTGGTTATAAAATACATTGATTCCACCACCACCACCCCCCCATTCGTGTCTGTGCCTTTATCTATGTCTGTGCTTTTGGGGGTTGCTTTTACAAGAACTCAAACTGCTATGGAATTATGCATCTGACAGCTGTTTATTAGGTGCCTGGTATCTGCTCAGCACTGTTCTCCCCTGAACTAGAAGAGTCTCTGATTTCACACAGTTTATAGTCTTTATTTTTTTAAAGAATTATTTATTTCATTCCACTTGTTATTATTGGTTTTCATTTTGACCAGAAAGAGACAGAGAGAGTGACAGGGCAAGGAAGAAAGCAAGCTGCCAGGTCCAGGACTCAAACCACTGTCAACCGTGTGGGAACCCAGCACCTTTAACCACCATGCCACTTGCTGACCCTATGCAGTTTATATTCTAATTGAGAAGAGTGGAGAAAGATGAAACTCCATCAAACCAGATTGGTTTTGGTAGTGATAAGTGTTAGGGAATAACGTGAGAAAGAATGACTAGGTGGGCCAATGTAGATCACAGTCAGAAAGCCTGAGGACTGGATATGTAGTCTCAGTGATGAAGAAAAGCCAGCTGTTTGAAGATGGAGAAGACATGTGATTCACACAGGAACCAGCAAGTGCAGAGATCCTGAGATGGAGACAGGCTTGGCAGAAAGGCCAGTGGGGAAGCTGAAGAACCACTTGCAAGGAGGAAAGGGGTCTAAATCAGGGCTGGGTAAAGGGAGCCAGGGCAGATGACAAGCCAGGGGAGGATTCAGGATTGGACCCAGCAGGCAATGTTAAGCCATTGGCGAAATTTGTGTCAGGGTGTGTTGTGATCTGATGGGTGGTTACTCTGCAGAGCACAGTGGTCAGAAGTGGAACCAGAGAGCAGTTAGTGGGCTGTTTGGCGCTGGTCAAGGTGAGGGCTGGCTCTGAAGAGAAGATTTAGATTAGAGTTGTAGTAGCAGGGCTGGAGTGTGTTCATGAAAGTCGGGCTGGGAAAGGAAGGGGGAGGAGGAATGACTTGTGGGGTTTTTGGCTCCAGCGCTGGATGACTTTACCTTAGCTTGTGGATCAGGAGGTTGTTCTTTCAATTTGTATTTGGGCATTTATTTTTAACAAGGTGCACTGACCTGAATAAAAAGTCTTGATGTGTTGTGTTCAGTGTTTAGATATTTTCTAAAGATTACAGGAGTAGAAAATAATTATTGCAGTAAAGCCAAGTTTTTGGGTCATGTATTCTTTTCAGCTGTTCATTTTTGTTGTTGTTTTAAAGGTTTTTGCCATAGGGCTTATGTACTCACTGGAGGGACAGTGAGATGGCCACTCCACAGTCCTCTCTCTCCCATTCTTCTGCTGGGATTTTGGGCACACACTCACGTGTGCCTGGCATGATTTCCAGGCCACCAGGTCTGGACTCAAACTGTGGTCTGCCATGTGGGAGTCCAGTGCTGTAACCACTACGCCACCTGCTGGCCCCAGTTCATTTGTCTTTTAGTGCTTCAGTAGTCTAGTCGTATAAGCCAAGGAACAAGAGTGTGTACCTTACTGAAACTCTCACGTTCTCATTGGGTAATAAGAATTTTATTGATTGAAAATAAAACATATTTATTCTTAATTTATTTTTAGTTATTACGGTAACAATATGCACTATCAAAGAAAAAATAGAACAAGAGGATAAAAATGCAATCAGAATAAATGAAGTTCCTCTGTCTTACTTTTCAGGGGTACGGTTCGATATATACCTTTGGAGCAGTCACCAGGCCCTAGACCAAGTCGTATTTATCTGCATACTTTCTTCACTTCACATATATGAAAAATTAGATTTGTTATGAATTTACCTTGTTTTTAAAGACATTTTTGCTATAGGGCACATGCACTTGTCAGAGACAGGGAGATATCACCCCCTGGGAGGATGACTGCCCTGCAATCCTTTCTCCATTTTCCTCTTGGGATCTTGGGCACGCACGCATATGCTCCCAGCCTGAGTTTTAAGTCGCTGGGTCTGGGACTTGAAGTGCTGTCCAGCGACATAACCATTACAGCATGCTGGTCCCAAATTTATCTTTTTAATGTCATTTATTTTAAAATATTTCCCATGTCATGGTTTGTATTGCTCTGCTGTGTTCTTTTCAAAGATTATTATTCTACTTTATTAATGTGTTTTAGTTTATTTAACCAGTTCCCTAATTTTTTAAAGCACTTAATACTTTTTTTAGAAGAATTATTTTTAAATTTAACTTTATTTTTAATTTGGCCAGAGAAGAGGGGCAGGGGGAGAGAGAAAGAGAGAGAGAGGAGAGAAGGAAAGTGAGAAAGCAAGCCACCACCAAGTCCAGAACCGAACCTGAATGAGTCCAGTGCCCTTAACCACTGCGCCACCTGCCGGCCCCATCCGTTCCCTACTGATGGACATTTAGATTTTCAGTGTTGCGTTATTATATGAAGAGTGCTTCTTCTCCTAAAAAAAGGGTCTTGTAGGCCAGCAGGTTGTGTGGTGGATAAGGCACTAGATTGCACATTGCCAACTACATAGTATGAGTCCTGGACCTAGCCGTTTGAAAAAATAACATCAGGTACATGTATTGCATGCTCAAATTCTGAGAAGAAAGTGGAAGAGAAGGATTGTGGCATGGTCATGCCCCCGAGGAGTCTTACTGTGCTGTGACCCACCTTTCTCAACCCTTGCGTAGCTGGAATCACAGGCATACCCTATTAAACCTGGCCCTTAGATTGTACCCGGCCTCCTACGTGGGCTTTGCCTATGGAATGCCATGTCTTAGCAGTATATGCCACTGTGGCTGGGTCTGTAGGAAGTGCTTTAAACGCTGTCCTTTTTAGGAAAATTTGTCAAAATGAAATAGGCTGTAAACAACAGAGGCCAGGTAATGCTCTGGACTCCCCAGGGGAAGGTCCTAGGTTCACGTCCTGGGACCTCCTTGAGTATGCCAGACATACACATGTGTGCCTGTGATCCTGGCTGGCTGAGAATGGGGATTGATTGCAGCATGAGGACCCTTTTGAGGGCCCCCTCCCACCTCTTATAGAATAAGTAAATTTGAAAAAAAAAATGTAAAAAATAATTGAACAAGCCAGCATTTTAAAATAGCACCAGCACCACTGTTAACTTTTGTGCTACATGCAAAAACCCTTGGCTGTATAGGATTGACAGTGCTTCGGATTCTGAAGAGGACAGTTTGGGATATAAATCTGTTTTTTAGCTGTATTTGCTAAAGAAATTGTTTTTCCTGACAGTCATTTCAGAAAACTAATATGTTCACATTCAAGATACACGCATCTTATATTTCAACCCTCTTAAGCTGTGGTCTTACATATGACCAGAAGAGGGCGTATTTATCATTTCTTTATGCTGTATAGCCTACTTACTACCTGACTGGAATAACTCTTCTGATGAATGTCCAAGCCCTTAAAACAAACTGGCTAGAGGCAAGGGAATAAGCTGTTTCCCTTCTGATTCCACAATATATGTGTGGAAATTCATCTTTAGATTTATTTATACATTTTGTTTTTTAGACAACAGTTCTCAGAAAGAACAAACCTCAGTGCAATTTTAGACATTTTCGTCTTGTACATTTGGAAGTGACAAAAAAAAAAGGTGATTATCTTAATATAGAATAAAATGTGGGTAGTAAGCTCATAATCACACAAGATAGAGTTTGTGATTGGTATTCTCTTTAAGTCAGAAATAAACTTTGGAGTGAAATTTGTTTCGTTGCCTCTTATGCTTGATATTTTTTAAAGATTGTTAGAACGCCTAATGCTGAAGATTTGTAGTGAGCTTTAGAAGATTAAGATGTTCTGCCAAAGTGGCAAATAAGCCTTTTTCTGTGTGATCTTAACAACAACAAAATAGTTTGTTCACCAGTTTCTTTATAGACTTTTTTCATTGGCACGAGAATATATTAAATTCATACCACATCATATATTTTTATGCAAATACTCAGATCTAATCATCTCAAATGTGCTATTTTCAGTGCAGCCTACTTCTTAGTTCATTGGCTCTTTCTGCCCCCCCACTTTTTCTCATTGTAACACTCCTCTGTACTGTATAAACTGTGACACATTCTTAGCGTGTAACTTAGTATACAACATCTTTCTGTATTTTTCTTGTGCTAACAATGCTATACAGGCTGGTAGAATCATATGTTTTATTAGTAAGGGCTTTTGGTGAGTTTTACCAAAAAATGGATCCTATTATGCATACTTTTCTTTTCTACTCAACAATACCTCATGGAGATCATTGACAACTCAGGATAACCCTAACCCCCTCTTTTTAGTGGTTACATACTGCATGCTCAGATGTGGTGGTGCTGTAGCTTCACCAGCCATACCTTCTCTGGTCATTTATTTTATTTAATGCTTTTTGTCTCTGTGAACAGACAGCAGTGCCCACTCTGGTACAAATATCCTTAACTGCTGATGGATTTGTTTCTATGGGATAGAGTTTCCAGGATCCAAAAAGATAATTGCATTGTTAATGGCTCCTAGCTTGCTTTCAAAAAGGACTGTAATCCGTGTATCTCTACCAGCCATGTATGAGAGACTGTCTCCCTCAAGAGTTAAATGTTACATTTTTCTAAGCTTCCACTTATTTTCTAAAGCTTCTAACAGTGTCCCCTACATACACATGCATGATTAATTTTAATTTCCCTTTGAAGTATCTCAAACAAGCACAAACTTTTTTTGCTACAGGTGTAGCAGATACCCTTAATAATATGAGACAGAGATCTTTAAGAATGAGTTATGATTTTTTAAATATTCATTTAAATAATTGCAGGCAATTTCCCTGACATCTATGGGAAATTCCTGTTCACTCTGTGAGGGATTTACCTTAGGAAGAAATCTAGTTATTTTAAGCTGGGATTCCTGTCTGCAAAATGTGTAGCCTCTTAAAGGATAACAATTTGGGGCAAGATTAATTGCTAGGGCCAAAGAAAAACTCTTTGCCAGTTTTATTTCTGACCTCACTGTCTATCCTTGCATTTGTATAATTGGTTGCTTTTTAACAGTGTTCATTTTATGTACCAATAATGACTGGGCTGCGGTCCAGCTAACACAAAGCCTAATATGTATGTCAGGCTGCAAGGATACATTTTATTTTTCTGCCTTACACACGTGAAGTGTGGCCGAGCCCCAAAGAGCTATCTGCTCCAAGATCAGATGATGCCAGCTAGAAGAACGGCTGCTTCATGGTGTCGGCCCCAGGGCGAATTGGCCTCCTGTAAACTTCATCTCCCACCTCTCCTAATCCAGCGTGAGTACCTAACGAACACTGGATAATAACAGAGAGACATTTCTTGGGGAAGTTAATCTGATTCTGGACAGCACAGCTTCCAGGCCCACAGCTGAATGAATTGCTTGGTATTTCCAAGTTTGAAAATACTTTCTTGCCCTTTCAAGTGCTCCTTGGCAGCAGGTAAGGAATGTTAAAGCTCCTGTAAGTGCCAATTAAGGCCAATTATAACTTGCCCGGCCTGCTGAGACAGTGAAGTGGAGTTAGTAGAGACTCGTGTTCCTGTAAAATGGAGAACTGGCTACCACCAACAGCAGGAACACAGTATTTTGTAACTGCCAACAACTCGTTTGATGCCCTGCAGAACACCAAATGGCACCTCTCCTGGCTCTCTCAGGGATTCAGTTTAGGAAATCCCAAGATTTCTGAGGGACTCGACTGAGTTCTGTAATAGAGACCTGTGTCTTTCTCTGTCGTCTGTTCAGATGGTGTCCAGCATTCAGCCTTTCCTTGGTTGCAATCATAACAGTTAACATTTATTGAACATGTAACATATGCCATGATCGTATTACGTGAGTTATATCGTTTAGTCTTCAGCAAGCCTGGTGGTAGGAGGCACGACCAGCTCCCAGGTGGGAACTGAAGTCCCTAGCTAAAGGCTGCCCAACTGGAAGTGCTCTGACTGCACATGGGCTGCCCCGGAACCAAGTGCCTGCTGCCCGCCCAGCTGCTGCTGGTTTGCCGCAAGTGGGCTTAGTCACAGGAGGATCTTTGTCAGTTCGACTCCTTTGTGCACCAGAGTAAAATTGATATGTGCACACCGTCCAGACCACAGCCAAGGCATGTAATTTTTGATCTGTAAAACATGGATGTTATTCTATTAAAATGCTATTTTAGCCTGTAATCTTTTTTTTTAAAGTCTGTAGACTTTTAACTTTTTCCTTAAGAAAAAAGAAACATGATCATGTCCGCAGACCTCAACCCTTTAATATGAGCCATCATTGGAAGATTTTACATAAAATAAACGTTTTTGGGAAGGATATTGGGAAATGGCTTTAAAAAAAATGCTTTCCAAATAGCACAGAGGAGTCTTTTCTTAAATATTTTACTTGCGGCATTAAGAAAGTAAAGAAATAATAAATTTATTATTGTTAATATTATCTTAATTTGCTATAGAGTACACACATTCACCAGAAGAGAAACATAAAGTAAGAAATCAAGCCACCCAAGCCACCAGGTTCAGAACTCAAACTGCTGTCAGCCATTTGGGAATCCAGTGCCTTTAACCACCACGCCACCTGGTGACCCCAAGAGAGTGACGTTTTAATCCGAGTTTTGTTCTTAGTTTTTGTGTATTTGTGTATATTCTGAGTGTACAAAATTTATTTTCATGATTTATACTACCACTCATTTCTTTTCTGATATAGATCATTAAAAATAAATAGTAATTATTTCTCTTTATGAAAGTTAATGTAGGCATGTGTTTGTAGCATTTGTGAACAGTTGCTAAAATTTGCCCTGGTTTTCTTTTTAAGAATTATTTATTGAATTAATTTGTTATTATTTTTAATTTGATAAGAGAGAGGCAGAGAAAGAAAGGGAAAGTGAGAAAGCAAGCCGCCAGGTCCAAGACTGGAGCCACTTTTGGCATGCGAGAATCCAGCATCTTTAACCGCCACACCACCTGCCAGCCCCTACCCTGATTTTCCTTTGGGTCACAGAAAGGCTTCATTCTCAGAACTGTCCTGGATTGACTGATTCTCGTAACGATCTTTCTCCCACTACTACAGTCACCATGTATAAAAGGGAACTAGGAAGGCCAGCATTTATGCTGGGAGGATGGCAAGGACTGTGGTGGCTGATCCAGTGGGTGCAATGATGTGGAACTGAGACTTGGCTGAGAAAGGTCCTCTTATCCCAACGCGTTCCCAATTGTTGACATCAAGAACACTCCTCAGCTTCCCCCCCCCGGGACGAATGAGGAGGTGCAGAAAACAATACTAAGACTTGCCATCAAGTTATACTACAGCTGAGTTCTTTTCCTTCTAGCTGAACAAAACCTTCAGTGAATTCATCTAAAATAATTATTTTTACTAAATAGCTTTTGAAACGATTTGAGAGCATTATCCTCATGTTTCTTAGACCCGCCAATGGTTCTTCTCTTATGCGCTTCCAGTGTTGTTTTTTCCTGCCCTTTCTGTGAAGCAGAGAGCCAGAAATGGACACTTTTTGACAGGGTCTCACTGTGTTGTGACCCTCTTGTCCCAGCCTCCTGATTAGTTAGGATTATAGACACACATGCCCACACGTTCAGGAACCCAGGCTTCTTATATGGCTTCCAGTCTCCCAAGCAACAGCACTGTCTGTGCACCACCATGGCTGGGCCCTTCCAGTGTTGTCTGAGAGCCTCTGTAGTTTTGAATCGTATTAATGCGGCAATCAATTTAGAATTTGTGTCTGGTCCAAAAGCCATTTTCCATGCCTCAGAACTCTTCCCTCCCCCTTACAGGCCAAGTCATTTGCACACATGTAATTTATGGCTTTGCCAAATATTCTGTGTAGAGTGATGACATTCTTTTCTTTAGTCATGATAGAACTCATACATGCGTGCATGTGTGGGGGTGGGGGGAGTGCACCCTCCCGTGTGCTGAGCACCCTCTATCGGGCTTGGGCACATTGTGATCCACTTCCCCTAGTCCTCCAGCCCATAGCATCTTGGGTACTAACATGTGCTAGACTGTGCTCACCATGTGGGATCCAGCAGCTTTTGAGCAGCACATCACTACTGTGCTGGGGAGCCAGCCCAGGTGGTGGGATTCTGTAGAGGAATCATTCCCCTCCTCCTTTTGATGTTTGAAAGTGTTCACTTTGAATTATTGGGCATCTGAGCTATTATTATCATAATATCCAGGCCGACTGGCAGTATATTCCATGTCTAATTGACAGTAAGATTTGTCAACTGACAAGAGAGGAGGGAGGTAGTTATGTGGATAGTGTAATATGGCTGAGATGGGAAACAGCCAGGCCCACAGAGCACTGCAAAGAACAGAATTTGGGGGTTAAATGTATAAAAGCGTCCCCAGTGATTAAATACCAAACTCTGGACAATCAGGTGTATCTGAAGTTAAACACAGTTTAAAAATATGCACAGAAAAATTAGTTAAGAATTTCGTTTCTAGATTTAGGAAGGAAAAGTAAGCTGAAGTATAACAAACATGTTTTAAAGTTTGGTAAGTATAGCTTGTATAAGGGAAATAAAACATGGAGAAAGGCTACTGATATTTATAGAAACATTTAAGACATGTAGTTCTCCTGAGGCTTAGAATGTAGGTTTTATAATGAATCAAGTAAATTTTCTAATGTGCCTGGCAGTAGCAGTGTCAGCTTAAAAGTATTCAGAAAAATCAGGCTCCCATTTTAGCAAGTTAAATTTATAAATTCCATCTTCCGCAATTCTGGCAAGTTGCCTTTCAAATAGAAGGATTAATTTACACCAGCCAGGACGCCTTGTATGACCATATTAGATGAAATTAGGCTCCACCCCCTGTTTTCTGTTGATCTGCCAGGACCTTTGTAATTCAAGTGCTTTTTACAGTAGTAGCAAATGTTACATAAGCCCAAACATGGAGCATATTTGGAGTTGGTGGGCAGACCCAAATCATGATGCAAGCCTGCAGTAGCGAGTGTGCAATGAAGCACGACCAGATTCTGTGAATGGAAGGTAACAAGCTGCCTCTTCAGAGCTTCCTTTCCTCTGCGCAGGGACTGAAAGCTCCACTGGGTAAGTTTTCCGAGGCAGTTTTCAGAGGTTGGGCTTGGCTCTGGGCCCAGTTCTTGGTGAGCCTGTGGGAGGTGGGTTAGGTCTTTGCTGGTGTTACATAGAACCAGGCAGAGTCGGGAGAGTTTGTGCAGGCCTCTTTCCTCCTGGCATTTGTCCTGCCCTACCAGCAGGCCTGGAGGGCTCCGTTGCTCAAGTGGTGGAGGGAGGGAGCTCTGCAGAGCTGGGGGATCAGAGTAGGTAATCGCAGCAAGAGGGATTAGTTGCTGCAAGCTGTCCACAGGAGCCATTCTGAAATGTCATTTGAGTGATCTGGCCAAAGTTCAAACGCAGACAGGAGTCGAGTTTGCTATTAACTCCAGCAAAATGCTGAGGTTTGCACCAAACAGTTCCCGTATCTCGAAACAGGGAGAGCATTGGTTACATAGCTCTCTGAAAATGGAGGAATGTTGTAACGTGCTTTAACTGTTTGTTTTTTATCTTACTTGTGGTTAAGTGAGGTTTCATGACAGGCAGTTCACAGTGCTTCCTGTAGAATGTGTTTGAAAGCTCTTTTGTCAGATACTTCCAATCCATAGCAAAGTTTCAAGCAGAACACTGTCAAGAGGAAGAAAAACTTCAAAACACAAACACAGTAACCCTGGGAAGTCATTCAGTAACTTAAATTGAGTGTATAAAAATTTAATTATGGACCGACTGCCAGGAAAGATGAATTTTTTTCCAGTTGTGTTATTAAGGTAGCCAGCGGAGCTAAGCTGATTCTTCTTGGGTGGAGAGGCTGTTCACTTTGCCTATCTCGTGCCTTGTGTCTTCATGCAGGAAGTGAGGTGACAGTTGAGTTCTTGGTTTTCACTAGATTCAAGTTTCATGCCTCTGTAATAATGAGCTTGACCGGATGACTTTAATTGAGGTTGAAATTTAGCTCCCCTGTTGTAGGACTTTAAAGATAAATAGATCTTAAACATTTAATCAAATTGTTGTTGATTCACCATAATTGATTTTTCTAAAAACTCTTATCAAGCAGTAGTTGTAGTTTGCTGTTTCTGGTTTCATTTTTGCGTATCACTTCTGATGTTTTATTAGTTGACAGCCCCAGCCTGTAGGTGGAGCAGATACTGTTTCTCTCTTCAGAAAAAACAAACACGTGTCGTAAACTCATTGAAAACATTGGCATAGTTAAGTAATTAATCACTATTCTTTACTAACAGAATTTGTAGTGAAGGAAGTTTTTAGGATGTGTTCTGAGTGTGCGGTTTCTGTTATTCCTATGTTCATGGTCTTCAGGACTTCTCCCCTCCCCCAACCAGAAAAAAAAGTGAAATAAAACGGATACAAAACTAGCGGGAAGTAGCAGTAAGGCTTGTGACTGGCAGTCTGCGCAGAGCACTCTTCAGCAGATGGTGCTGTCATTCCTTTGCATCTTGGAGTCCCTGCTCCTCCTTGGCCTCAGGAAGTGGTGCTCCCTGTTGGGATTCCTACAGGGAAGTTTCAGTTATAAAATCAAACAAACGAGGTGAAAACACTAACAAGAAGACTAGTCTAATTCAAGTTTTACCAGGTTTCTTTTCTTTTTTACCCTCTCTACCCATGTATGTAAAAAATGGGTGATGGGTAAAGGGTGCCGGCTAGTTTGTTTTTTTTTTTTTTTTTTTTTAAATTCTCTTTCTGCATTTTGGTGATAGTCCTGTATCTTTTATTCCATGGGGGGGAGGGGGGACTGTGATCCAGACCCAAAATGGGACTGTAGTGATGCTTGCACCACACATGCTATGACAGACAAATCGGAAGGCTAAACTTGTAATATAGATTACTGAACTTCCAGTGTGCATTTTCCTCCTAACAGATAAAGGATTAAATGAAAAATAGCTGAAAACTGGTGTATTTTGATTTTGTCTCTTTTTTTCCTTCACATGCTGGTACCTGAGGAACAACAAACATTTTGGGGGACCAATGGGATGGAAGGGGTGTAGGAGAGCGAAACTTCGTTGTGCATCACTTGGTGCAGTCGTGTTCGGGCAAGGTGATTGATTGCTGTATTCTGTCAGCATCATTCCAGTAACACCGCTTTCTGAGGACAGCAGAGAAAAGTCCTTTTGGCTGTTAGCAAAATGGAAGTGTCAGCTAGCATGTCATTTGTTGTGTGATATGTGTAGTCAGAAATGGTGACACCAAGATCGTAGAGATGACATAAACAGTTCGGTGGCTGTGTTTTATCAAAACAGCAGCAGCCTTTTCCTGAAAAGTACTTTCCCTGAAAGAGAGAGAGAGAGAGAGAGAGAGAACCCTCAGGCTAAAGTCTGCACCTGGATCAGGGTTGCCAGACATGTACGTAGGAAAGGCCCCCTTTGTAGAATGAATTGGTCACTTAGACCATGTGTTCAGTTTTCTTTAAGACAAGCTGTCTTACGACAATGTGGGGAAGAAATGTACTCCCAGCCCAGGTGCTCAAATGTTATAACTTTTTCTATGCCCTTCCATTTCTTTCAGTAAAGCGTTCGGATATTTTTTTAAGCCCTTTTACAAATATTTGCAAAAGAGCTACAAGTTAAGCAGGCAGGAGAGGAGTAACCCCCAGATATTCAATCCGTTTTTTCATATTTCTCTCATACTTGAAAGCAAACTTCAAGAAAGAGCAGTCCTCATGGGAAGAATTCCTGGCAGGAGGATTATGTGAGGTTGCTGTATTTCTGCTCCTTTCTTAGCAACATTATTTACAATCCATTCACGCCTGTCCCTTCCCCCACAGAGTGGAGTCGTTCTCCCTTGTAATCTGCCCTTTGTGATCCGCTCCCTTTCATGCAGCCAGTGTGAATGGGTGTGCTGCAGGCTCGCCCTGCCCAGAGCTGGACTGCCCAGAGGCCCGAATGCTTCACTGGGGCCTTTATTTCTGTCATAAAGCACTGACTTGAAGAGCTTGATAATTTGATTACAGACCTTTGGCGAAAAGTTGTTTCAAGTGGCCCAAGTGCTGTAAATGACTCTCTTTTCTGCACTTTCTCCTCACGTTTTCATTGCAGAGCTCCTCGGCACTGGGGGGAGGAGAAATGAATTCGGCCAAGGTAGCAGTGGAGACTAATTTGTTAGGGCAGCCAGTGTTGAAATCATCCTTTTCAGCCAGGTCTCTCTAGTGGAAATGATGCCGAGTGCTTTGCCTGGAGACTTTTCCTTCCTCAGTGCCTTCCAGTGCCATTTGTAACCCACCTCAGCACGCTCCAAGACTGCCTTCCCGCCCTGTGGGCTGTGTCGCCCTGTGTCAGCGGGCAGCCATGGATTCCCCGACTTGGGAGTAGAATATCCCAGGGACTGTCGCACCGGTCTGCCTTCTTTTCAGCGGTCAGCCTACACCTGGCTCTCCGGAGTGGTCATCACGGGCCTGAGGAGCCAAAAGAAATTGGATCAAAGAGGAAGCAGATGTAGGATTAGAACGAACCTGTGACAACAAAGAGTAGCTGGCCAGGCACATGTGAGTGCTTTTAAAAGAATAAAGTTTACAGGAAAAAAAATAGATGATAGTGAAAGAAGTGAAGAGCTATTAAAGCTTACTGTCCATGTGTGGTCCATGACTGTACCTTTTTTTTTTTTTTTTAAGGCTTTTGCTATAGTGTGCATGTGCTTGCTAGAGAGAGACGGTGGAGGGAAAGTGAGAAATCACCCCCAGGGGATGACCACTCCACAATCTCTTCTCCAGCCTCCTCTCAGGAGTTTGGGCATGCACACACAAACCCAGCATGATTTTTTTCTTTTCTTTTTTTGAGAAGTTTCTGCTACAGGGCACGTGTGCTCGTCAGAAAGACAGAGATAGACAGAAAGCGAGAAATCACCCCCTCGGGGGGATGGCCACATCACAGTCCCTTCTCCTCCATTCTCCTCTTGGGATCTTGGGCATGCACGCACACGCACCCGGCGCGAGTTTAAGCCACTGGGTCCAGGATGCAAACTGTGGTCGGCTACGTGGGAGTCCGGCGACATAGCCATGCTAACTGCTGGTCCCACCCAGCATGATTTTCAAGCCACTAGAACTCGAACTATGGTCTGCCATATGGGAGTCCAGTGCCTTATCCACCACTGCACACCTGGCCCCCCATGATTATAATTTATACCAATTTTTTTCAATAGTTAGTGGGGCGAAATATATATGTGTGTATGTGTGTATGACTCCTACATCAAACTCAAAGTTTTTGCTTCAGATATTGCTTAGGATAATGTTAAATTAGATAATGCCTAAGGAGGCATAGGATTTTTTAAAATAATATATTAAGTAAATGATAGTCCCTAATCGTCTAGATAATGTTTAGATATTATGAAACATTCAAAATGTGATTCAGTGGTAAATGAAGAAACACTGGCGTGGAACAAAGTTGATGTGTAAGGGAAGTGCTGAGCGTAAAAAAAAAAAATTAGATTTGATTTGTAGTCTCACGTCTTGATCTTGGATATTTGTGATCATAATTGTGAAAGACAAGTAATGCCACCTCTCACCTCATGAGTGGTGCTTTGTGTCTTGAAAGTAAAGTATTGCAGGGAACCAGCAGTTAGCGTAATGGCTATGTCGCTGGACTCCCATGTAGTCGACCGCGGTTCGCGTCCTGGACCCAGTGGCTTAAAACTCACGCCGGGCGTGTGTGCGTGCGTGTCCATGATCCCGAGAGGAGAATGGAGGAGAAGGGATTGCGGCGTGACCATCCCCCCTGGGGGGTGATTTCTCGCTTTCTGTCTCTCTGTCTCTGTCTGGCGAGCGCACGCGCCCTATAGCAAAAAACCTCTCCCCCCACCCCAAAAAAAAGAGAGAAAGTAAAGTATTGCAGTGTGGGTTAACTGGGATCCATAACACATTGCATATTTTGTTTTCAACCTGGACATAAAAATAAATAATTTAATTAATCATGTGAAGGGACAGCTTCACAAATGATCCAACTTTTCTAAACTAAGCCTTTGATGGATACATTGTTCCATGCTATGGCTGACTGAAAAATCTCACATTCAATTATATGTTTTACCTTTTGTAGCCGTGAGTAAGCTTGATTATTAAAAGTCCTTGCTTTAAATGGGAATGATTGTCAGGTGTTTATAGAATGGGGCCGTCAGCCATGCAGTACAGTTCTCAAAGTGTGAATAGGTATTTCTCATACGTCTGTGCAGAGTGAATACTGTTTTAACTTCATCTGTCTAAATCTATCTAAAAATGTTGGTTTCACTTAAAGAAAAATTTGTGGGGTTTAGGGAAGCATTGCTTAGGTAATCTGTATAAATTTCCACTTTTGGATTTATAAATTAAACTTGAGACTTCACTTTTTTCTATTCCACCTTCAGTTCTCCCTCAGTGTGTTAAAAATTATTTAAGAAGTATTTTTATTTAACTTTATTTAAATTTTTGACCAGAGAGGGACAGAGCAAGAGAGAGGGAAAGTGAGAAAGCAAGCTGCCAAGTCCAGGACTCAAATCACTGTTGGACATGTGGGAGTTCAGTGCCTTTAACCACCATGTTACCTGCTAGCCCCCCTCCCCCAGTTCATCAAGAGAGATTTTTGCTACAGGGTGCGAGCGTTCACTGGAGAGACAGAAAGTGAGAAATCACCTGCGAGGGAGGATGGCCTCCATCCTGGAGGGATTTTAGGAACACACACACACACACACACACGCACACCTGGTGTGAGTTTTAAGCCACTGTGCCTGGGACTCGAACCATGATTGACTACATGGGAGTCCAGTGACATAACCATTATGCCATCTCCTGGTCCCAGTGTCTTACAAGTTTTTTCAGGAAAATAAGCCAACCTTTTTACTTATAAAATAATTTTAATTTGAATAAACATCTGTTTTTATTTGGTGTGAATTTGTTCATTTCAAAATTAATTTTGAGGGCCAGCCAGGTGATAGGGTGGTTAAGGTGCTGGATTCCACGTGGCAGACTCAGCAGTTCAGGTCCTGAACTTGGTAGCTTAAAAAAATATGCCAAGGGGCGGGGGAGGGGGGGTAGCAGGTGGCGTGGTGGTTAAGGGCGCTGGACTCCCACATGACCGACTGCAGTTCAAGTTCCAGACCTGGCGGCTTGCTTTCTCTCTCTCCCCCTCTCTCCTGCCCACCCCTAGGTCAAATTAAAAACAAATAAATAAAGTTAAATAAACTAATTCTTTAAAATAAACAAAAATAAAAATATGCCAAGAGTGTGCACATAGGTGCCCAAAAATCCCAAGAGGAAAATGGAGAATTACTGCATGGCCATCCCCATGGGGAGCCGTTTATCACTTTCTTTCTCCAGTGAGCACGTGTGCCCTATGGCAAAAGTATAAAAAAAAAAGTATTTTGAAACTTGTTATTCTGAGCTCCTATTCTCCAGTGAGCACGTGTGCCCTATGGCAAAACTATAAAAAAAAAAAAGTATTTTGAAACTTGTTATTTTGAACACCTATCTGAGAAGTGCTTCATATCACTTCATATCATCCTTGAGTGAAGAATGAAAATATTGAGGTGTCAGAAAGTCATGACGTATTTTTTTCTATGTTTTTCTATGCAAAAATGTGTCATAACTTCTCTGACAACCCAATATATAAACAAAATCCTATTACTTGGAAGCAGATAACTTAGAATGGAGCCAGTTGGTACCACAGTGGTAACACAACTGGGTCTACATGGGGAAAGGTCTTGGGTTCATGTCCTAGGATTTCCCTGAGCAATCCAAGTGAATGCCTGGCCATGGTCAGGGATAAGGGTGGATTGTGGCATGAAGACGCTAATGGGGGTACCTGTCTCTCTGTCCCTCTGTGAATAAGAAAGTAGATAGATAGATAGATAGATAGATAGATAGATAGATAGATAGATAGATAGATAGATAGATAGAGGTAAGACCAAAGAAGGTTTGCTTTGGTTAGGTTTTCAGCTTGTTTTCTACCTGCTTCAGAAATCAGGAGGTGTCACTCACAAGTATATTTCTGCCTAAGGAAATAAGTCTGTAACAGGTATCAGCTGAACTAACAGGAGGCATCTATCCTCTGCCCTCTTGAATTCCCAGTGCCTGGTCCGTAGTAGGCCTGGGCTACAGGCTTTGCAACTCTGTATCATTTAATCCTCCTTAGCCCTGTAAGATAGACTTGGCAGAGGAAGACTCTGTTAAGATGGATGGAGTCAGGTGGTTGCCAGACCCACCCAGCTAATAACTGACAACAAGGATATGAACTCACATGTCTGAGTACAAAATTATTGCCCTTTTCAGGTCTTCTTTTAAAAAAAGGTTGGTTGGTTGGTTGGTTTTTCAAATTTTACTTTGGATTCTGTTTAGACTGCTTTCTCAGCCCATAAAGACTGTGCCCTTGCTGTGAGGGTGACTACAGACAACGAGTGACTAGAAGCATGAGTCAGTGTGTTAGTTGGTGGAGTCTAGCCTCATCCTATAGAAC
>NW_006160083.1:1237091-1241271 GCF_000334495.1 Tupaia belangeri chinensis | reverse complement strand
CGCTCTTCCTAATGGTCCTTTGTAGAACATACTCATCTGGGACCGTTATAAGATGATTGTTTTTGGTTAAGCCAGAAAGACAGCCCTGATTGGTACTCTTTCAGACCAGACCACTGCGGGTGAGGGGGGAGCTATACAGGCTGACATAGCTGATATTTAGGATAGCAACTTCTAAAATAGAAAGATGAAATCCAAAGCAATCTGGGTTTTCCTTAAACAGAATCTGGATTGCACCCTCAGTTTACAAAAAAAAAAAAAAAAAAAAAAAAAAAAAAAACAGTTATCAACGAACTTGTATGTTTGGCCAATGCAGACTTTAACTCCAACAATTGGCTCGGTTTTGCTAAACACTTGAGAAGGTGGCCTTCTTACTGATGGATCTCCGACTCTGACTTTTAACTCTCCTTCCTGCCATCCTGTAGACCAGATTATGGCTTGCTAATAATGCCCTGTCAGAACAAGTGAGTAGCGGCATACTTTCACCTGGGGATAGAGCCATTCTACCTGGAACTGCACCCATTTTTGCCTTTATTAATTAATTTATTTATTTATTTATTTATTTTAAGGTTTTTGCCATAGGGCACCTGTGCTTGCTAGAGAGAGACAGAGAAAAAGTGAGAAATTACATCCCAAGGGGCATAGCCACGCCACAGTTCTGTCTTCTCCATTCTCTTCCTGGGATTTTAGACATGCATGCACACATATGTGGCATGATTTTCAGGCCATGAGGTCTGGGTCTCGAACCATGATGGGCCATGCAGGAGTCCCGTGTCATAACCACTCTGCCACCTGCTGACCCTCCATCTCTACCTTTTTAACTGGTTGTGTGCCTTTTGGCCAAAGACTTGAATCCTTTAAAGCCTTGGCTTTCTTATCTGGAAAATGGGGATAATAATAGTATCTGCTTTGTTAGGAAGATGTTCAGGATTGAGTGAGCTAATCCCTGTAAATCCCATAGCATGGCACCTGGCACATGGCACACAACAAACAATAGCAGCTGCTGCTGTTGTTATTGAAGGTGAGACTTCTTATCAGTCTGTTATTTGGATTATCAAAGATTAATGAAAGGCGGGACCAGCAGTTAGCGCAATGGCTATGTTGCTGGACTCCCATGTAGTCGACTGCGGTTCACGTCCTGGACCTGGTGGCTTAAACTCACGCCGGGCGCGTGTGCGTGTGTGCCCAAGATCCTGAGAGGAGAACGGAGGAGAAGAGATTGCAGTGTGGCCATCCCCCTGGGGGGTGATTTCTCGCTTTCTCTCTGTCTCTCTCTGTCTGTCTGGCGAGCACACGCGCCCTATAGCAAAAACCTCTCCAAAAAAAGAAAAAAAGATTAATGAAAGGCTTAATAAGATACAGTAGAAGAGCCCAGAGTGAAAGGAGTTTCCTGGGCATTTTCCGGCCACCGCCCACTCTTGTGTGGTGCCCACTGAGAATGGGACGAATTGATACAATGCTCCTGGATGACAGTATGCTCACCTTAGTTAGCATGTGTGAAATGGAGACCGAAAGACCAAGTCAGACTTCTCTTTTCTAAAAGTATATATTCAATAATCAAATTCTATTCATGATGGAAAAATTAATCAATACCCTGAAGTTTAAAGAACTAGGTCTAGAATACCCAGGATAAGTACTTCTTAAAAGCTTGACTTGTATCCTTCTGGATTTCTTTTCAAGTTTGAATGATAGCACTTGAAATTATAGTTTACTTTGACTGCTTTTTAGATTTGTGCCCTAATTTGGGGCCTTGTGTCATATAAATTATTTCTGTTGGGTCGTTGGGGAAGTCACGACATGTTTTTGTGTAAAAAAAATATGTTATGACTTTCCCAATGACCTAATAGTTGTTTTCAAAGCAATATTTATTTATCACATATGGAAAGGTCTGAGTATTTGCTTTGAATACCTTTTTAGTTTGTACTTAATTTTTATTTGTTTGTTTTTTAAATTTCAACATGAATTCAAAACACAAGCTCAATATGCTTTCCATTTTGGAAGACTTAGGATGAACTGTCATCCCTCCCACCCCACCAGGATCCTGCCCTTGCTGTAGCCATGTCACATGTTCAAGCCACAAGGGGAGGAAAGCCTGTCATGCCCATCTCTCTCTGTCTCCCGTTCTCTCTTTCCTTCTTCCTTCCCCTATCTATCACCTTCTCCCCAGCATACACATGTGTGTGTGCATATACACATTCACACTTCCGCCTGTGTTTCTGTCTCTGCCCTTTCCCGATTTGGCTGTTGGTCTGTCTGACGGTCTCTCTTGCCGGAGCTGTTCACAGTGCCCTCCTCATTCCGGGACAGAGTATGCCAGATCCTGGAGAGAGGACCACTTGAAAACTCAACTCGGACCTCTCAGCAAACCACACTGCCGTGGCACTTAGCATCTGGCCACGGCTTTTGTCCATTTACTATGGGCTCCCTAACCCTGCCCATAATTTGCCCATTTCTCTTTGACCTAGGAACACTTTTAAAAGTTGGAATCACAGTTTAAAATCTTATAAAAAATAAGGACCCACAGTGAAAGGATGAAGGAAGTCCAAGTCAACTCTAGTTAAATCTGGTTTTCCGTTTTGCTTTCTTACAAAGGGAAAGCCAGATGCTGTCCTTTTCACAGAAGTTGTTTCTGGTCCATGAGGTGAAGAAACAACTTAGTTCAGTAATGTGGCAAAGATGCAAGTTGGTGCTTTCCAGCCAGGATCTCAGTTACTTACACATACACACACACATTCTGTTTCAATTTTAAGTGAATGAAAGAAATACACTTGATAGATTTTATTTTAAAAAAATATTATTGATACATTAGCAGATTTTTCACTTTAGAAAGCTTCAAATTTTGTATGTCAAGTACTGAATCCCGTATTAAGAGTTAATGGGCAAGAAAAGAATGTGTTCACAGAGGAAAACAGGAAGGGGGGTCATGGTGGGAATAAAACATTGAAAGGACAAGCTTAAAGTTACAGTTTGCTGTAACACAGCATGCATTCCTAAAAAATTACTCCACTATACAAAATTGTGCAAGAAAAGCCACAGGAGGCATGTTGGGAAAATGGGGTAGCAGCATAACATTTAAAAGGCTTCATCAGTGGACATGCAGAAAAAGATGGGAACCTAATGGAAATGGGAGCACAGGCTGACATGTGTTACATGGCTAAAAAGTACATAAACTCCACAACGAATATGGCTTCTTACCTTGAAAAGTGTATTTGCTTGTGTAAGTGGGCGTGGGAAGGAGCGCAGCTTGTGAGTTACTGGAAGTGGTGGAAGGAGGTACCTGAAATGGGAGGGACTTCAGGGCGTCACGTGTGAAGGGCATGGTTCAGACTCTCATGGCGAGCTGAGGGTGGATGGCGGGTAGTGGCTGGCCGTCCGTTTTGTTTGTTCCTGGGCAGCTCAGTTTCAGCTGGGTGTAGTTCCTCTGTGTTCACCTAGTGTTCCTTGCATCCATAATTATGCAAAACAGATGCAAAATTTCACTATGCTCAGATCATTCCTTAGTATATCAATGGCTTTGGAATTATTTGTAATTTAAATGATCAAAACAAGCATTGTAGCAGAACTGACTTTATTTGATTAGATTGAGGACTTTATCTGATCATTTGATCTTAAGTGCAAATAACATCACATTTGATCTGAGGAAACAACTTGAGAATTCTGATACCTAGAAAATAAAAGTCTACCTCTTAGAAGAGGTTGCATTCCGATTGACGGTTTTCTTTCTTCATACACCACAGGTGTTATTCCTTGAGTGCACTATCTTGTGTACAATGCACAAGATGATTTTTTTTCTAGGCAAACATGAATAAACTTTTAAATAGTTATCTCATTATATATTAGAAAATCGTATATATAATAAGTTTGTCAATTCTGTTGTTTCATAGATACTGTTGCTTTGGAATAATCTCTTTCAACTGAGGGTTGTGGTACCCTGCTTCACCTGGGACACAGGGTGGGGGTCTCTGGAAGAGAGACACTTCTTTTGATTAAGCTGTGGGGGGGACTAGGAATGCTATTGCAAAATACAGTTGTCCTATCTAAAGCGGTGATAATGCCCCAACAAAAGACTGGATACTATTGGACTAAGGCAAAGAAGAGAACAGTAGAGTTTATTATCATTTAAAACGTTTAGTAAAATTATAGTGCTTTATGTAGCTTCAGTAAGAGCCATGAAAAATAGTTT
>NW_006160083.1:1221790-1231337 GCF_000334495.1 Tupaia belangeri chinensis | reverse complement strand
GTGGCACTTAGCATCTGGCCACGGCTTTTGTCCATTTACTATGGGCTCCCTAACCCTGCCCATAATTTGCCCATTTCTCTTTGACCTAGGAACACTTTTAAAAGTTGGAATCACAGTTTAAAATCTTATAAAAAATAAGGACCCACAGTGAAAGGATGAAGGAAGTCCAAGTCAACTCTAGTTAAATCTGGTTTTCCGTTTTGCTTTCTTACAAAGGGAAAGCCAGATGCTGTCCTTTTCACAGAAGTTGTTTCTGGTCCATGAGGTGAAGAAACAACTTAGTTCAGTAATGTGGCAAAGATGCAAGTTGGTGCTTTCCAGCCAGGATCTCAGTTACTTACACATACACACACACATTCTGTTTCAATTTTAAGTGAATGAAAGAAATACACTTGATAGATTTTATTTTAAAAAAATATTATTGATACATTAGCAGATTTTTCACTTTAGAAAGCTTCAAATTTTGTATGTCAAGTACTGAATCCTGTATTAAGAGTTAATGGGCAAGAAAAGAATGTGTTCACAGAGGAAAACAGGAAGGGGGGTCATGGTGGGAATAAAACATTGAAAGGACAAGCTTAAAGTTACAGTTTGCTGTAACATAGCATGCATTCCTAAAAAATTACTCCACTATACAAAATTGTGCAAGAAAAGCCACAGGAGGCATGTTGGGAAAATGGGGTAGCAGCATAACATTTAAAAGGCTTCATCAGTGGACATGCAGAAAAAGATGGGAACCTAATGGAAATGGGAGCACAGGCTGACATGTGTTACATGGCTTCTTACCTTGAAAAGTGTATTTGCTTGTGTAAGTGGGCGTGGGAAGGAGCGCAGCTTGTGAGTTACTGGAAGTGGTGGAAGGAGGTACCTGAAATGGGAGGGACTTCAGGACGTCATGTGTGAAGGGCATGGTTCAGACTCTCATGGCGAGCTGAGGGTGGATGGCGGGTAGTGGCTGGCCGTCCGTTTTGTTTGTTCCTGGGCAGCTCAGTTTCAGCTGGGTGTAGTTCCTCTGTGTTCACCTAGTGTTCCTTGCATCCATAATTATGCAAAACAGATGCAAAATTTCACTATGCTCAGATCATTCCTTAGTATATCAGTGGCTTTGGAATTATTTGTAATTTAAATGATCAAAACAAGCATTGTAGCAGAACTGACTTTATTTGATTAGATTGAGGACTTTATCTGATCATTTGATCTTAAGTGCAAATAACATCACATTTGATCTGAGGAAACAACTTGAGAATTCTGATACCTAGAAAATAAAAGTCTACCTCTTAGAAGAGGTTGCATTCCGATTGACGGTTTTCTTTCTTCATACACCACAGGTGTTATTCCTTGAGTGCACTATCTTGTGTACAATGCACAAGATGATTTTTTTTCTAGGCAAACATGAATAAACTTTTAAATAGTTATCTCATTATATATTAGAAAATCGTATATATAATAAGTTTGTCAATTCTGTTGTTTCATAGATACTGTTGCTTTGGAATAATCTCTTTCAACTGAGGGTCGTGGTACCCTGCTTCACCTGGGACACAGGGTGGGGGTCTCTGGAAGAGAGACACTTCTTTTGATTAAGCTGTGGGGGGGACTAGGAATGCTATTGCAAAATACAGTTGTCCTATCTAAAGCGGTGATAATGCCCCAACAAAAGACTGGATACTATTGGACTAAGGCAAAGAAGAGAACAGTAGAGTTTATTATCATTTAAAACGTTTAGTAAAATTATAGTACTTTATGTAGCTTCAGTAAGAACCATGAAAAATAGTTTTCAGTTGAGCTGGCCTTGTAGCACAGTGGTTGGGCACTGTGAACTGAGAGTTGGATCCTCCGTGGTTAACCATCATCGTTCAAGTCCCAGCCCTGGTGACTTCAAAAACACACTGAGCACATCTGCATGCTTGCCCAGAGTCCCGATGGGGAGGAGGAAAGATTGCAGTGTGACCGTGCTCCATTGGAGAGTTGTTCTCCCTCCCTTCTCTAAGGTGCTCTCTGGCAGTGATGATGATGATGGTGATGATGATGATGGAGGACAGTGGACAGGAGTTTGGAAAGCATTAGTTTAGGACAAGTAGCAGCCGTGAGATTTATTTGGCAGCCCTTTATATGTAGTGCTCTGTACCAGGCAGTGTTCTCACTGCAGTGCACATGCTCCCTTACTTAGCCACTGAGCTCATGTTCTTGGGGCATTAGCCAGTCTAGGGCAGTCTCTCAAGTTGGGCTACCCAGGGAGGTGTGTCAGAGTCTTGATGCCCAGCCCACACCCCAGACCAATTAAGTCATAGTCTTTGAGGGAGGGACCTACACAGTTTGTCTTTTTCAAGCACCTAGGTTATTCTAATATATAGCCAAGATTGAAAACCATTGGTCTAAAGTAATTTGAGGAATCACTAATTTTACAATAACAGCTGTGCCCATCAATAACATATGAAGACCTCCTCTGTCATGCCTTTCAGAGGAAGATGATCAAGAAGGCCATGCAGGGCAGGCCACAAAACTGTAAACGGGTTTTTACAGTCCTGGCTGACAAGCGCTGACACTTGGAAGTATGGTTACAGTGTTTTGGCATCACAGAAGAGAGAAAAACTTAAGGTGTCAGTTTTGGAAATTTCATTAAACCAAAGTTACTTTAGACTTCTGTTCCTTACAACCTTCTTTTGAGGGAGGAAATAGAGCCAGGTGGAATCTTAACTACCTGTTTAGTCTTCCTAACTGGAGTGTAGCCTTTGTGTGGTTGAGTTGAAGAATTTGGATTTTTGTCTTTAGATAGCAAAATAGTTGTGTCCCATTGTGGACCAGGCAGGCTCTTAAGTACCTCATAAAGATGGGAGAAGTAATGTCTTTCCAGGAATAGTCATCACAACCTCACTAGGAGGCTCAGGACTACTGTAAGAAGACCTTTGAAAATCAACCATTTAAATGATGCTTGCAGTCATTGATTCTTATATGCTTAATATTTTAAATACTGGTATACCTCCCCTCTTGCAATAAGTCAAATGTTAGATCACTTACATTTTCAAACTTTAGCAGATATGTAATTTATAAATTATAAGTTTAATTGAAGGCAGCTACTAAGCTACCATCATAAGATACTCCCATGGATAAAGTTACCAAATAATTTACTTGTTTCCAGTGGTGACATTCTTTAACAGCTTTTGATTTGTATTGCCTTACTCTGAGAAAACCTGATTCTCCAGTGGATAGATTTATTTTCAGTTAAAGCTTTGTAGTCTGTACTTAACCGTGAATTACTTCCTGATTTAAAAAACAGGCGTAGCTATTTGTGGTATTTTTGTCTTGCGCCTTTGGCATCTTCGTGGTGCGAACCGGAGCTATGCCATCTGTAGTCAAGTGAGATTATTAAAAAAAAGAGAGAGAGAGAGAGAGTGGAATGATTCACTGGAAAATTTCAGCACAGATTCTTAAGGAATGATAAGATAACCCTAGAAACATTCTCATTTGGTGTCATATGCTGGTGGGTAGTGACAGGGGAAAAAAAAAAAGAAGAAGAAAGAAAAGAAGGTACAACTTGTTTCTTAAGATTTTGCTATTTTGAAAATCAGAGAGGTGCCATGCTGGAAAGGAAGACAGAACTCCGTGCCGTGTCAGGTAGCAGAGCTCCGCAGATGAGTTTATGCTCCTCTCTGAATACACGTTGGAGCCAGTGAGGCTCATTTCTAGTGTGCAAAACCAAAAGCAATATTCTCATGTTTAGAGTGGTGGTTTAATTTCCTAATGGGTGTACGTGATAAACCTCTTTATGCTGAGATGCTGCGGAAACAGAAGGACCAGTTCCTAGAATCCTAAGTAAGTCTGCGGGGTCTAGATAAGCCGTCTCTGAAAGCCGCTGAGTTTAACATATTTTCACTTAATGATACACATTCATGTAACCTAAATGTGTTGATTTCAGGGAACTTTTCCAGAGTCTCATTTGAGACCTGCCTAAAACGTGGTGTTTTGTTTGATGTTTTTCCTCCGTTTTCCTTTTCAGAAAGAAGACACAGCTCATCCAGCAAGCCGCCTTTGGCCGTTCCTCCCACTTCAGTATTTTCCTTCTTCCCTTCTCTGTCCAAAAGTAAAGGAGGCAGTGCAAGTGGAAGCAACCGTTCTTCCAGTGGAGGTGTCCTTAGCGCATCCTCGTCAAGTTCCAAGTTGTTGAAATCACCCAAAGAGAAACAGCAACTCAGGGGGAGCACCAGGCCAATGCATCCCATCCAACAAAATAGAGTCCCCCATGGTAGAATGTGAGTATGGCCAATCCTTAAAGCTTACCTGCTGGAAATGGGGCTAGTTCACCAGTAGTGTGGGAGCGGGTGAATGGATCATGTGAAAGAGTCCACTTTGGGAGCATTCAAATCGATGTCATTGGTTCTTTATTTCCGTGTCACATCATAGGAGACTTTCCAGAGTAGTACAAGTAGTAATCATGTGGTTAATACGTCTTATTTACTGAGCCCTTATTGTGTGCCCCATACTGAAACTGAGCTGTGTGTTTATGTACAGTAGTCCCTGCTTTAGCCGCAGTTCCAATTACCTGCTGTCGGCCATGGTCACACCTCGGTGATACTGACCGGTAGGGTGTTTTGAGAGAGCCAGCAAGAGAGAGACCACATCCACTTTTATAGTAGTGTATTATTTATGATCGTTCTATTTCATTGTTGTTGTGAGTCTCTTACCATGTCTAATGTATAAATTAAACTTTATCATCCATATGTATGCATACGAAAAACATGTGAGTATATGTAGAGTTCGGTACTACCAGTTTCCAGCATCCTCTGGGGGTCTTGCAACGTATACCTTGATGATTGGGGGTGGGCGGTGCACCATGTCACTTAGCAACAACCCCGTGGAGTAGATGTTGTTCTTATCCCCATTTTCCAGATGAGGACAAGGAAGCAGAATGAAGCTGAAGAGATTTGCCCAAGGAGACCTCAAGTTAGATAGGTCTGGGTTCAGGTCTTGCTCTGTCACTTCCTAGCTGCCAGGCTTTGACCAGGGCGCCGTTTCTCTTAGAGCCTAAGAATAACAATGGCTGTGCTTGGTTATAGGGAGTATTTGAGTTAACATGTGTTGAGCCTGGCGTAGCGTCTGGCCCATGGGAGACTGAGTGGCTATTGGCACTCTGCTGCTCTTGATAGTAGCCGTGATGAAAAGGAGGAGAGATTCGCAGACACCACTCTAGCAAACGGGCCTGCAGAGCAAACAGGGAAGCAGAGTTTCCTCCCACAGCCTTGGGTTCACGTCATAGCAGTGACGAGGGAGACTGAAAGACGTTCACAGCCACCAGGCGAGGCTCTGGCAGCCTTCCACAGTGGATGTGTAGGTTGGCAGGCCCCTCGAGGTCACATGAGGGAGCAGCCATGCACGCCCATAGAGACACATCTTGCCTCGTCATTGCATCCTTCAGCCTGGTAGCGGGTGGCTTTTCCCTGGCCTGCTTCCCTTTAGAGGGTATGCCCCACATCTCGGTCCCAAGGTCTGATAACCTGGTTAATCTCAGGGTAGGGTCCAACACCTGCTACTGCTTGAGGACCTTGCCAGCTGGGCGAGGCCATGACATTTTTCAGTGTCTCTGCTGCTGTCAGGCTATTCCAGGTACAGCTGTTTGGGGCTGTTTGTCCTGGTTGCTAAGCCCCCAGCCCCTGCTCCTCTGTCAGAAGTGTGGTACAGCGGGCTTGGCGTTTGTGCCTGGAGCTGTCTGAAAGCCAAAGAAAATGCCAGTGCAGCGCGCGTAAGTCGCTCGCCAGCTTAACAGCTGTTAGGGCACTGACTCTACTGACCGAAGTTTATAAAACCTCATCAATCCAGATCTTCTTTATTTAGAGCTAGGCCCATAGAGGGCAACTGAGCCAACTTTTGGCTTCCTATCAACATGAGCTTGACCAGGCCGAAGAACAGCATCAGGAGACTCCACGAGGGGTCAGTGCTGTGCCAGTGTGCAGGTGTTCAGTGTGCACCCACCCTATACCAGGTGCTTACAGTCTCGGCCCCCATCGCAGGAGCCTTTTTCGGGACCTGGAAAGCGACCACTTCAGTGACACATCACACACTAATTAAACATTGGTCTTCCTCACTAACAAAGCAGAGAGCCTCTTCTTGGAGTTTAAGCCTGTTTGAATTATCATAAATCTTTAGTGACATTTCTTGGATGCATTAGCTCACTCAGAAGTTTACTTTGTTTTGATGAATATTTTCTTAAAATTGGCAGTTACCAAAAGGTGTTCTCTAAGGAGTATACAGATAGTTTTCAGTCCCTTGAGACCTTTTCCAGGTTTTACTTCTTCTTTTTTTTTTTTTTTTTTTAGAGGCATTTTGCTATAGGGCATATATGCTCCCCAGACAGACAGGGGGGGAGACAGAAACTGTTTGAATTATCATAAATCTTTAGTGACATTTCTTGGATGCATTAGCTCACTCAGAAGTTTACTTTGTTTTGATGAATATTTTCTTAAAATTGGCAGTTACCAAAAGGTGTTCTCTAAGGAGTATACAGATAGTTTTCAGTCCCTTGAGACCTTTTCCAGGTTTTACTTCTTCTTTTTTTTTTTTTTTTTTGAGAGGCATTTTGCTATAGGGCATATATGCTCGCCAGACAGACAGAGAGAGAGACAGAAAGACAGAAAGCAAGAAATCACCCCCCAGGAGGGATGGCCGCACTGCAGTCCTTTCTCCTCCATTCTCCTCTCGGGATCTTGGGCATGCACGCACACACGCCCGGCGTGAGTTTAAGCCACTGGGTCCGGGACTTGAACCACGGTCGACTGCATGGGAGTCCAGGGACATAGCCATTACACTAACTGCTGATCCCCCCATGTTTTGCTTCTTGTAGAAATTGCATTGGGCATCAGGTTTAGGCTTCCTATAGGCCCGTGTGTAGAATTTGTCTGAACTGATAGAAACCCAGGTAAATGTGATGGTCACCCTGTGGACTTTGGCCTTGGCAGAAAGACTTGTAGACTGAATAAGCATGAAGCTTACTGGTTTCTGGGTAGTTGTAATGAAATCATAAGGGACCTCCCAGCAGTGGGGCAGACCAGCCTGTGCCCTCATCCCTCCCCTGGCTTGTCATCATTTGGGGCTGCTGAGCACTTAGGCACTGGTGTTCCTGCTTCCTCCTATGACAGCATGACGCCCTCTGTGAAAGTGGAAAAGATCCATCCAAAGATGGATGGCGCACTACTGAAACCTGCGGTGGGGCCAGCCTGTCCTGCTACTGTGAGTTCCTCAGTCAAGCCTGGCCTTAACTGCGTCTCAATACCAAAGCCAACCTTGCCTTCGCCTGGACAGATTCTGAATGGCAAAGGGCTTCCTGCACCTCCCACTCTGGAAAAGAAATCTGAAGACAATTCCAATAACAGGAAATTTTTAAATAAAAGATTATCAGGTAACCTCACACTTTCCGTCTTAATTTTTCTCTGTATCTTAGACTGGCATTAATAAGGAGCAAATGACCGCTATCTGTAACTCGTGTGTTTAAAAGTGATCAGCTTCAGCTTTAGGAGAAAGTCCCTTAGGTGGTAGACTTGTTTTCTTCATCCTTGCTTTTAAAGAGGGTGTGTGTGTGTGAGAGAGAGAGAGAGAGACAGAGAGGTAAACATAGCTTTCCTGTGGCGTGTTTCTGAATGTAGTCTTGCAGTAATGCTGACTTAAACAATGTCCGCCCTGTCATCTGCTGGCAGTAGTCACCACTCTCTTAGTCACAGTGCTCACATATTGTATAGATTATATTTACTGTCAATGTGGTGGATGTTAATTCAAGACTATCGTGAGATTTCTCCTTTTTTCTTAATTTCAAAATAAATGAAGGAGTGTTTGGCGAGCCCATTGTAATGAGTGTATGCTTTTGGCAGAAAGAGAGTTTGATCCTGACATCCACTGTGGGGTCATCGACCTTGACACCAAGAAGCCCTGCACCCGGTCTTTGACATGCAAGGTAGGTGGCCTCGCGAGGGCAGGGCTGCATGCTCTGATTAGCACAGGGATCTGCTCTGGTCTCTGTAACCCACAGGGAATCTGATGCTTTGTGGGTGATTCTGAAACGCGTCAATAAAGGAGTAACGTGGTCCTGATGAAGAAAGCCTAAGTAGACAAACGGATGTGGTGTTATACTCCTGAGGGAGGGTTTGTTTCTACAGAGCAGTGCGATATTCAGGGGAATAGTGTTCTTCCTTGATCAATTGGGTTTTTTTTCCAAACACTTTTAATATTGATACTTATAGATGTAACATAAGAGCTTACCTTTTTCTCTGAAGACTTAAATTGTACTGACTTAAAACAAGTTCAGAAATTTCCTTTGCATATATATGAATACTCTTAGTGTAATCTGTGGTTCTTAAATTTTAAAGAACCACTTTTTAAAGATCTGTGACTTTGGAATCATGCTATTTTCTAGTTTTTAAGAAGGTACTGGATCAAGTATAACCTAACACACACACACACACACACACATACACACACACAGTATAATGGCCCTCCTTCCTGAGGTCTTACTTTTTTTTCCTTTAAAATGCTAGTATGCTAATGAGAAGAACCTCTATGAGCTGTAAAATAAGGATTGTTAATGTGGGAGTGTCTTCAGAGAATCAGTAGAACCCTCTACATAAATGAGTATGTAGTTGTGTTTTCCATTTCTCTGGAAAATGTTCCCATCTACCCTTTAGAAAGATTCAAGAAGTATTAAGAACCACTACTTTGACATATGGGCTTTAAAATCCTTTGTTTGCTGTAAGGTGTAAAAATTTTGAAAGTTAAGACCAGCTGGTGGTGTGGTGGTTACGGTACTGGATCTCACATGGCCAACTCTGCAGTTTGAGTTCCAGACCCAACACCTGAGAAACATGCAGGACAGGCGTGTGCATGACCAGAATTCCAAGGATACTGGAGGAGAAGGGATTGTGATGTGGCCATCCTTCCTAAAGGATGATTTCTCACTTCCCCCCTCTGTCTCTTGTCTGTTCCTCTCTCTGGTGAGCACATGGGCCTGTACCAAAAGTCTTTGAAAAAATATATATAAGTTAGCATTTTCTTCTATAAAGGTACTACAATTGTTGGTGATTTATTACTTAATTTATTCATAGAGGTTTTTGCCTTAGGGTGTGTGTGCTTGCCGGAGGGAGACAGACAGACAGTGAGAGGGAAAGTGAGAAATAAACCCCCCAGGGGTGTGATCACACCTCAATCCCTTCTCCTTCATTCTCCTCCCAGAATCTTGGACACGCACACACTTGTGCCCAGCATGAGTTTCAAGCCACTGGATCTAGGACTTATGGTCAGCCACGTGGAAGTCCAGCAACATAAGCACTATATCATCTGCTGGCCCTTTTAAATTTTACCAAAGACCCTTAGGAGTTCATGCCCTGCTCTACCCCTTCCCACACAGCTGGTAGGAGATGGTTACACTCTTCAGAAGTGGGAAATTTTTATTTTTATTTACACATTCTTATTTATTGCTTTCATGAGAAAATGAGAGACAGGGACCACCTCCTAGGGCTGCACTGTACTGCAGTCCTTCTCTAAGACTGCCAGCTGGCCAGGACTACGGGCA
>NW_006160083.1:1206306-1221773 GCF_000334495.1 Tupaia belangeri chinensis | reverse complement strand
TTGTTTTCAGTCACCCTAGGCCTTCCTATGTGGCACCAGTATTAACCAGCAGAGTCAGCACCACACCACTGGAGCTGGGCCAGAATTTCTTTTCTTTTTTTAAGTTTCAATTTATTCCCTTCGTGTGTGTGTGAGAGAGAGAGAGAGAGAGAGAGAGACAGAGAGAGAGACAGAGAGAGAAGGGCACCCCCAGCAGGGTCTGTACATAGTGATCCTCCCCTAGCCCTGCATCCAGCCGGAACAGTGCCCAGCCTGTTTAGACCCACCCAGGCCATGGACCTAGAATCTTTCCATACGGTTTTTAGCATCATCCAGCAGTGCCCCTCTTGCCTGTATCTGTGACTAGACCCAGAAGTTTTTATTTTTAAGTGGTTTTTATTTTAAATTTAAATTTCTAATTTTATCATGTAGAGTTTATCTTACAGTAATGCTTTTGAAGCTTTTGGAGAAAGGAATTGGTCAAGTGTGCCAGTAAATATCCAGGTTTTGTTTTTTGTTGTTGTTTTTTGTTGTTCTTTTGTTTTTTTAAATATGCACCCTCTTCCCAGGAAAAATAAAATACATACTCATACGTATTCTTAATTTTGCATTCCATCTTGATTTGAACACCCTCCTCAAGCCTGTTGTTGGAACTCTAAGTTAAAAACTCCTGTCTCAGGCCCAGCAGTGGTGGCTTAAGTGCCATTGCACAAAGCTTGGGCCACATGGAGGCCTGGGCCAATTTGAACAAATTGGGTGCACCCACATACCTGTGATCCTAGCTAATGGGCGGCTAGGGCCAACTATCACCACAGTGAGACTGTGTCAGAAATGGTAATCTCTCTCATAAAAGTAAAAAAAAAATAAACTTCTATCCCAGATCAAGCAGCCTTTGTTTTCTTATATGACACTAATTTAGCATATATACTGGTTGTGTTATTTTGTGTTTTGTTCTGTTGGTTTTATTTTGGGTGGAGGGAGAGCAAGGTAGAGATGGGTGTTTTTGACAGAATAGCACCATGCCATGACCACCTGCCCTGGCTTCCCAGTTAGAGTTGCAGGTACATGTCATCCCCTGAGACCTGCTTCAGGTTGGCCTGGGAACTGAACTCAGGCCTCCATGTGGCACCAGCCTCAACAATAGCACTCTACTATCTGAGCCGCTGTCTGGGCCTGCTTTTATTTCTGGAAGGTCGCCATTTGAGCTCTGTAGAGTTATGTCACAGTTTCATCTGCCTCTATGGGAGTTGGTGAAAGCATGTCTCACCCTGTTCCTGCCTACCTGGACCTGAGTAACATGGAGGCCTTGGCAATGCCTGACCAATGAGCAATGGGGGATGCTTTCTTTATTGAAGAAGCTCTTTTTTGTTGTTGTTTGTGTTTGTTTTCTTTTGCATTAGGGCAGGTGGGTTTGCCCAAGAGAGACAAAAGAGAGGGAAAATCACCCCCTGGGAAGATGTCCATGCCACAATCCCTTCCCCTCCATTTTCCTCCAGGGATTTTGGGCACATGCTAACATGTGCCCAATGTGATTTTCAAGCTGCTGGGTCTGGGACTTGAACCACATAGCCGACTCTTTGGGATGCAACACCTTAACCTCCACGCTACTTGCTGACCCTCGAAGATGCTCTTTTAAAATCATCTGTGAAACATGTTGATAAACCAAAAGCTTGTCTATTTGTCCATCTGGCCTTCCTTTGTTCCTTTTTTCCTTCCTTTTAAGTTTTATTGCTGTATGGGAAGAGCTAACATGAGATTTACCCTCTGAGCCCCTTTTTAACCGTCCAGTGTGGGGTTGTTGACTGGGAACAGCGCCTTGTGGCCAATCTCGAGAACTGCCTCTTCTCAGCTAACTGAAACTACACCCATGATTAGTAACTCCCACTTCTCTTTCTCCCAAGCCTCTAGCAACCACCACTGCACTCATCTATGAATTTGACTATTTATATGTAACATGAACGCAGAGTCATGCACTGTTGTCTTTTTCGTGGTCAGCTTATTTCTCTTAGCATGATGTCCTCAAGCTTCATCCATGTTCCTGAAGCTCCTGCCTCTTTTCTTCTGTCAGCCTTCAAATGTTGCTGGCCCTGTTCCCCCCCGAGATCCATGTCTGTTCACTCCCATCACTCGTGCTTTGTTGTCTGCCTGCTACCCTCCCCATCCCCTCCTCCTTTCCACATCTGTCTAACATCCTGTCGGTGTGACTCCGCTAGCCTCCATCATGTAGTCACCGGTGAGCTTTTCATTGCGTACGTTTGTGAGTGAGGGCCCAGAGGACAGATTTGAACAGACCGACCTGTGTTCTGCACCCTGTAGAGCTTCTAGTCTGTAATCTAATAATCACTCAAAAAAGTATAAAGTTACCCCTCATGACTGTAAAGAGGAGAGGAGTGTGTGTTATGAAAGCCTGCAGCAGGGAGATGTGTCCAGGGGAGGCTTCCTCGCCATGGGAATGTGGGGCGGAAATCCACGTGATGAGTTACCTGGGCAGAGGGTGGGAGCAGCAGGAGAAGTGGAGGGAACAACATGTGCCAAGGCACTGCCAGGACAGAACAAACACCTTGGAGCCTGAGAGGCAGCCAGGTGGCCAGGCGAGGAGGGAGAGGAGGCACGTGCAGTCGCAGGAGCGGAGAGCAGGATCTGGGAAGCCTGCTTACACTCTGCAGCTTGGTCCAGTGGGCCTGGACACCCCTGAAGAGTTCTGATTGGGGAGTTCAGATACCTGTGTCAGATATTCTTCTGAGCTCAGCAGAAATCCTGTTTACTTTTCAAACTGAGCTGGGAAAATACTGTGTCTGCCTACTGTCTTCACTTGGTTTTACTGAGCATCCGAGGCCTTGCAAAGATGAAGACAGCTTTATATATATATATATATAAGAAGAGGTGGTCAGGTGGACCAGTATATGTTCATTTGTTCCTTCAGCACATATTATTAGAGGACCATTCTTTTTATATACTTTCAGTTTGAAGCTCTTACTGGGTGTCAGGTGTTCTAGGTGTTGGTGTAACACTGAACAAAATGAAGTTCCTTGTTGTAATTTAGATAACTTTTTTCTGAGTATGTTACATAGTCAAGGAAATGAAAATGAATTTGAAAAGTAGCTAAGCATGTATCTGTGTCATCTTAGACTTTAGCTGGTGTGTTGGTTAGTTTGCAGTTATGTTACTGAATTTCAGATGGAATTTAGAAGCATAATTCCCTTTAAGTCTTAAATTGTAGCAAACATACAATATAAAGCATAACCTATAAAGCAATACATTTGTGTAATGTGTTGGGGCAGAAATGCACAGAAAGTTTACATTAATCATTTACAGTATTTTGTAACATAAAATAAAGACATATGTAGATGAATTCACTTGTGTTCGTGGATGTGTGATTAGGGGCACTGCAGTTCATGTGAACCCCATTTGCTCCTAAGGATTATGTCTGCTTGCATTTTCCCAGACCGAGACCATGCAGTATGGAATGGCCAGGTTAGCTTGACCTGCAGTCACGTCACAGTGATTGGCCCTGACTGCCAGTAAGGTTTGCTCAACTCTGATCAGTTCGCACTTGCACGTTCAGTTTTCTCTTCTGCTAGGAGTAGTATTAGGCTTCGAGTGAGCCTCGATTTTGTTTAACGCTAGTAATTATCAAATGTGTTTTGGAGTACAGACGTTTTCTTACAAGATGAACTTCAACCTCAAGTTGTTTTTTTGGAGAGGTTTCTTTTTTTTCTTTTTTTTTTTTGTTATAGGGCGCGTGCGCTTGCCAGAAAGAGAGAGACAAAGAGACAGAAAGCGAGAAATCACCCTCCGGGGGGATGGCCACGCCTCAATCCCTTCTCCTCCATTCTCCTCCTGGGATCTTGGGCATGCACACACATGCACCCGGTATGAGTTTAAGCCGCCGGGTCCAGGACTTGAACCGCGGTCGACTATGTGGGAGTCCAGCGACATAGCCATTACGCTAACTGCTGGTCCCAACCTCAAGTTTGATTGATTGCCTTCCTAAGGCCAGCACTGCCATAATTGGACTTCCCCCACTCGGTGTGCCCATTCCTTGATTCTAAAACCTGACATTGAAGGCTCTGGAGGACTGTGTCCCCCACTTCCTTGACTTCTACAGCAGTATCTGTCTGTCAGGATTTGCTCAGTTTTGCTTATCGTCCTGCTCACAGCTTTTCTTCTCTCAGCCTCATCTTTCCTTCCGCATCGTTCTTGGCCATCCCAGTACCTGTCTCTAGGGTGTGAGCCTCTTTCTCTCTTTACAGAGCATTTTCATTGGAACCAAGAGAAATGGTTGTGTTTATTTTTACTCTCTGGCAAGTTACTAAAACAATACTTGCTGAGGGCATCCCGGGGGGTACATGGTGGCTAGGTGCTGGACTCCCACATGGCCGACCATGGTTCCAGTCCTGGACCTGGCAGCTTGAAAATCTCACTGGGCATATGTGCTTGAGTGCCCAAAATCCCAGGAGGAGCATGGAGGAGAAGGGATTGTGGCATGAGCATCCTCCCCCTGGGGAAAAGTTTCTCACTTTTCCTCTCTGGCCAGCACATGCACCCTATGACCAATAAAAAAGAATATTTGCTGATACATGTTTTATGGAGTCCTAGTTTCTTCCTCTTAAGTTAATTTTCAGAATTTTCAATGGTCCAGAGGATATTTTTAATGACATTGTTACGAGCTCTGATAAACAAATTGCAAAGTGTGGCAGAAGGCATGAGTACCTGTCACCCGATTCTGGTGTGTGCTGTGCAGTTACATACCAAGTGGCTCAGCTCAGCCTTTCTTCTGATGGATATAACATCATCATATCCTTTTACAGTAGAGTCTGTAATATGGGGGACTTCACAAGGCTCTTGGAAAAATTAAAGTACCAGATTATTTTGGTGCAAAATTTTTTAAAATCTGTGCATGGTTTTTTCATAGTTTGCATTTTCCATGATCATCTTTTTTTTTTTTTTTTGAAAGGTTTTCACTATAGGGCACGTGCACTCACCAGACAGAGAGAGACAGAGACAGAAAGCGAGAAATCATCCCCCAGGGGGGATGGCCACACCGCAATCCCTTCCCCTCCATTCTCCTCTCGGGATCTTGGGCATGCATGCACACGCGCCCGGCGTGAGTTGTAAGCCACTGGGCCTGGGACGCGAACTGTGGTCGACTATGTGGGAGTCCAGTGACATAGCCATTACGCTAACTGCTATCCTTCCATGATCTTCTTGAAGGCCCTTTCATTTGTATTTCTAGTCCAGCTAATGAGAAAAGATCGTGCTCTCATGATTTTGTTCTTATCATATGCTGAGTAGTCATTGTGCTCAAAGTCCAGATTCCTTTTTAACTGGGAGAGGCATTTTGGAATATCTATCAGATAAAAATTATTACTGAAATTCCTCACTTTCTGTGTTTCTTTGGTCTCTAGACACATTCCTTAACCCAGCGAAGAGCTGTCCAGGGTAGAAGAAAACGATTTGATGTATTATTAGCCGAGCACAAAAACAAAACCAGGGAAAAGGAATCGATTCGCCATCCGGACTCTCAGCAACCACCGCAGCCTCTCAGGGACCCGCATCCCGCCCCTCCCAGAACGTCACAGGAGCCGCACCAAAACCCTCACGGAGTGATTCCTTCCGAATCAAAGCCTTTCGTAGCTAGTAAACCTAAACCTCACACCCTTAGTCTTCCAAGGTAAGCCAACCCATCCATTTCTTCCTCCCTCCTTCAGAGACAGACTTGCAGACACCATAAAACCCCAGCACAGCCATGGTGTTTGAGTACATACGTCAGGCTCACTGTGCAGATCTCTTTAAACTGGGTTTTTCTATGGGAAAAAGAAAAATGTGTTCATCAGTAAGTTTCAACCAGGACTTTTCTTGCTTGCAAATGCAAGTGGCAGAGTAAAGCTAGGTTTATCTGCTCTACACTTGCTGAATGACAGGTGTCTCTTAACCCCACCAAGCAGGACTGAGACTGGGTCCTACTGCAGGTTAGTGATCGGAACATTTCACCTGCTTTGGCAGCAGTTTCCCATTCATTTGTCTTGCTTCTTGCAATACACAGCAGTGGAAATTCTGGGAACAGGCATCCAGCCTGAATTTTTACAGCATCCATTTATCAACATGTTTTTTCATTCATTCATTTGGGAGTTTGGACTGAGCACGTATTAGGCATTTTAGCAGTCTAGCAAGCAATGGGTCAGTGTATTAATGAGAACCTGTCATACACGTTCCTCAGAGGCAGCGATGGTGGAACATGGGTGCGTTTGTGCCTGCTCATTTACCCACGTGGAAATAAAAAACCGGACCTTGTGCCCGATTGCCAGAGAGAAGGTTTTTAAAGAGAAAGGCACAGAGAATGAGGGCTTCTGTGCAGGCTGCTCACTTGCCGGCGGCAAGGGCTTCTGCTAGGAGCATGCCAGCCCTCGGTTGTGGTTGCTTAACGATTCACCCTCACGTGCCTGATCCATGAAGTGGTGGCACTGAGGTGGACGTTCCCCTCATGGAAATCCAGCCTGTGCTTGAGCCTGTCCCTGTGTGAGCCCCCGGTTTCTGAGCAACACCCTGGAGTTGCAGTTGGAGACTTCTCCCTGAGTGTGGTCAGGCCCAGGCCAGAGAGTCCTTAGCAAGTCCTGAATCTGGCCATCTTCTCATTGAAGTTTGCCCGCCTATAATAAAGTAAACTTAATTGCACAACTACTCGGCCACTATAGAGATAGGAAAAATATGTTAGTGGCCTTCAGTCACAGTGTGCTATCCACAGAGTGAAATGCTACCTCGCCCTCACCATCGCCCGTCCCAACTTTGCCAGTTGTCTCACTTATTGCCTTAGTGACCCAAACCTGGATGAGATTGGAGGAAATAAAGAATTCTTTTGAATTCTGTATTTCTCCTCCTTTGGAGAGAATTGAAAGAAGACTTGCTCCACCTGAGTGACTGTAGAAAGGAGGACTGTCTATAAGTTACCTTCGGTTATATCTGGCAGACAGCCCAACTTAGCCTTGTGCAGTCCAGGAGCGAGCTTCCTTTACTCACAGGCCACCTGGATCAGCCTCTTTTTTCCCCAGTGCTAGTGGAAGTCAGGCCTCCCGTAATTGGTTTGGATACGGTGTTGTATCTGAGTTAAGGCGCTGATGCCCAGGCGTGTGATCTGATCCGTGCTGCACTTTCTGCTCACCAAGGCCTCCAGGCTGCCCTGCTCAGCAAGGTGGGAGTGCCCCCATTGACCCTCCTCCAGTCCATGAATCTCCACACCCTCCCCTGCCTGCCACTGAGCCAGCTTCTCGGTTATCCAGTGAGGAGGGCGAAGGCGATGACAAAGAAGAGTCTGTTGAAAAACTGGACTGTCATTATTCAGGTCATCATCCTCAGCCAGCATCTGTAAGTTCCACGTCCACCCCGCGTTGACCCTCCCCACGCAGCATGGACAGGGCACTGCAGGGGGGCGCGCCAGGGACCTTGGCATGCCCGCACGTGTGGGACGCGGTGAAGGTTTGAGAGCAGAACAGGGCGCCCTAGAGGCGACACGCACCCTGTCCGGGGACTTCTCATGCTTTTCCCTTTCTCTTCCACGACACTCAGGGCTAGGCATTGTCACGTTCATGCTTCACAGCCTGCGGTGCTCAGAGTCAGCTCTGTCTTTCCTGGTTAGCGCCTTTCTTGAAGGAGAGAGAGTCCTCAGCCGAGGGCGAGGAGTCGCAGTCAGCCAGCACGTGCGCCTGTGTTCTCTCTTGCAGTTTTGCACATTCGGGAGCCGGCAGATTGGAAGAGGCTATTACGTCTTTGACTCCAGGTGGAACCGGCTTCGCTGCGCCCTCAACCTCATGGTGGAGAAGCATCTGAACGCGCAGCTGTGGAAGTGAGTGCCTGCTGGGGGGCCCTTCTTTGCTTTATGTCTGTGGGACTGGTTTTACGAAGATATGCTTGTCTGCAGGAAAACGTGGTCTCCAGCCCACCCCGAGAAGAAGGCCCCTTGCTGTTCATTCATTCACGCACGCACTCAGCAACTTGATGCCGTTCAGGGTGCCGGGGTTGGAGGCAGAAGGACTCCCACATATGCCGAGCTGACAGTTGAGTTGGGAGTGAGGGACAGACAAAAAGTCAGTCAAAAGAAAAATAAATAAGTAGCTTACAGCTTGGCATAAGGGAGAGAATGGAGACAATAATACCAACACTTACTGAGAAGACCTTTCTATGAGCCAGGCAAGTTATGAAATAGATATGTGTGTGTGTTTAGAGAGAGAAAAAGAATGAGCCACATACATGCGTGCATGTTTTCTTTTTCTTTCTTCCTTTTTTTTTTTTAATGATGGAAGCAGGATAGAGAAAGAAATACTTGACAGGGTCTCACCACATCACAGTTTTCCTGCTCCAGTCTCCAGTTAGCCAGGATCACCAGGTGGACCACCGCACCCATCTTGTTCAGACTGGGCCAGAAACCAAACCCAGCCTCCCATGCTGCCCCAGCCCTTGTGCAGTGACGCCCTCCTGCTTGCGCCATCGTGGCTGGGCCCACGGTTGTGGAAGTCAGGTGATCATGGTATCCCTGTATTACAGATGATGAAACTAAGATACAAGGTCATGCAGTATATTAGTGGCCAGGCCAGGATTCGAACCTAAGGGCAGTTTGTTTCCAGACGACTGAGGTGAGAAAATAACCATCCTGGAGATTCAGGGAAAGCCACCATGGACTGAACCCTTGAGCTGAAGTACATGGACGAGAGAGACCAGCATTGGAGATTGTGGCAGGAGGGGAGTTGAGGCTGAAGGAACCAAAAGTGTGAAGGGCTTCAGTCAGAAAGGCCGACAGCTTGTTCAGGAAACAGTGAGAAAGTGAACATGGTTGAAGGTGAGGGCCAGAGACCAGCAGGGGCCAGATGATACCAAAACTGGCCCTGAGTAGCGGAAAACCGTTAGTTTTAGGTAGAGGAGCCAAGTGCTCTGACTGCAGTTTAAGACATTGTGCGGGCTAGCCCACGCTGTGGGGGTCGATCCCACACTGCCAGCTCCCAGCCTGGTGGCGGGAGAAATACCGGGCATGTGTGCGTGCATGCCCAAAATCTCTAAAGGAGAAAGGGAGACAGGATGGGATGTGGCCATTCCTCATGGAGGGTGCCTTCTTACCCTCCCTCTTTTTCTCCCTCTTCCCCTTTCTGTCTCTGTCTCTCTCCTCTGGCAATTGCACACAACACACGCAGTAGCAAAATTTGAAAAAAGACATCTCATGTGGCATTAGATGTGCTAGTGTTCGCCAGATGGGATTTTAGGTGGAGAAAGGGCTCCATGGCCAATGCTGTTTAACTCAGCCTTTCTCAAAGTAAAAGAGTTTTCCTTACTCCAGAACCTCTCAGAGATTTTAATAGGTGCTGTGCTTTGTTACTCTCAAAGCAGGAAATGTCACGTAGAATGTGGAATGTCCTGTGGCGTTGGCTTGAGGAACTGGTATTTGGTAGGAACTACTTAGGTGAACGTTGAGCTTTACTACCAGGTGCTGACCTGTAATTCCTGGATCACCCCAGATGACCCAGTGAGGCCTCACTAGTGCCTCCTTGCACAGGCTCTGCCAGTACATGCATTTGCCTCACTGCCTGGGCTTCTTTTTTTTTTTTTGGAGAGGTTTTTGCTATAGGGCGCGTGCGCTTGCCAGACAGACATAGAGACAGAAAGCAAGAAATCACCCCCCAGGGGGGATGGTCACGCCGCAATCCCCTCTCCTCCATTCTCCTCTCGGGATCTTGGGCACGCACGTACGCGCGCCCGGCATGCGTTTTAAGCCACCGGGTCCAGGATGCAAACCACGGTTGACTACATGGGAGCCCAGTGACATAGCCATTAAGCTAACTGCTGGTTCCCTGCCTGGTCTTCTTAATAAAGTCAGAAGAAGCTGGCCAAGGCCCACGATCCAGAGAACCATCTCCATATTCTTTAACAGGACTTTTGGCTGTTCCTTCAGCAAACTAGATCCAGACCAGTGTTACACTACTTTTTACTAGTTCTTATTGGATACAAAGCTCTTTTCTTTTTCTTTTTCTTTTTCTTTTTTTATTTTATTTTATTTTTACTTTTGCCAGAGGACACATGCAGTTGTAGAAGAGAAACAGAGAGAGGAGGGCGGAGAAGGAAAGTGGGAAAGCAGCTTCTGTGGGGGGTGATTACACTTCCTTCTCTATTTCTCCTCCTCTTCAGGATTTTGGGCACACACACAAGTAGCATGTTTTGCAAGCTGCTGGGTCTGGGACTCACACTATGCAGTCGACCCTGTGGGGATACAGCTACCTTAACACTGTGCCATGAACTGGCTCTTCTTTTCCTTTATGAAAAACCATTGTCCCTGGCCAAAGATGGAATCAGGGGAGTGGTTTGTTGAAGTTCTTGGCACTCTCCACAGCAGGACAGCCCCGAATCCATGAAATCTCAGCTGCGTATTTCAGTAACTCAGACCACTGGTGGGACTTGGGGAGCGCTGAGTGCAGTGAACTGTGGGTTCAGGACACTGCTAAGAGTTTCGAAGGGCCTGCAGAATGTTTCAGCCCCGTTACATTGGTAAGTGGCTCACAGCCAGCAGTTCGGGGGAAGGTGGTTTCGGTTCCTGCAGCTGTGTGGAGAGGGTTTCCCCTTCATGCTGTGAACTTGTGAAAGCAGGACCATGAGGCCACCCCAGAGCCTCTCTCCGTTCTCTCGGAAGGCTGACTGCCTTATCACTTGCTCCCAGGGAGGAGGAAGCCATTTCTTCCTGTTAACACGAACTTTGGTTTTAAAAAGTCAACACAGCAGTGACAGATGTATCACTCAGTGACGAGCTGGCACACAGTGCCGGGCACACAGTGTTGCTTGGGCAAGAGTGCCAGCCCAGGTGTTGTGGAAGGTCTGTCGGCCTGCTCAGGCAGCCTTTCCAGGCCACCCTGAGACTTGTGAGGGGAGCTCAGTACTTCTCACCCAGAGAACTGCACTCAGGGGGCATCTTTGCCGCAATCTGGGGGGAAGTGACGGTATGGGGTGTGAGCAGAAGTAAGTCGTCCGCATTGTGTGGTCTCTGGACCGTGGTGGAGTTGGACCAGTGCTTCCTCTGCAGCATGGCTGTGACCAAAGGCTCTCGTGGTTTCTGAGAACTGCTTGCCCTCTTGCTCTGGGATCTCCATTCCACATCCCCTAAAAAGGAGCTGGATGGTTATCGGAATTTTGTTTCTTTTTTGACTTTTTGAATTGGTAATGCACTTACTTGGCTTAAGAGAGAAAGATGGCTGTAAAGAGACATAAAGTGAAATGTCAGCCCCCCTGTCCCTTGCCTCACAGGTGGAGCCATTTTTATTAGGTGCTTGTATGTCTTTACAAAATTATTTTTGTGCACACTTGAGTCAATATGACAGTATATTCTTACTTTGCCTCTTTTGTATACAAAAGGCAATGTGTAACTTAGAAGAGCGTTTTTTATAAAGAGGTGGGTATTGCCCAAAGAGATGCACCTCCTGCTGCTTGTGGAAAGAAGCCTTTTCCCTGGATTTGGTTCCAGGCAGCTCAGTGTTTAGGGCTCAGTGTCCTGCGCCACCCAGTGGCTACAAGGAGCCACTGCACCCGGCGAGCGTTAGTACCTGGACTTCGTTCAAAGCAGGACTTCTCAAATGAGCCAGTGCCTGTGAATCACCTGGAGGCCTAGCTGAGATACAGATTCTGTGAAGGCACTCTGGGGTGGGCCCAGGAACTTAGCGTTTAACACACCTGTCAGGTAATGCCAATTCTTGTCCTCCTCCATAGGTAGAGCTCAACTTCTCACTTTTGATTCTACATAGGAATCTCCTGGAGAGACTGAGAAATTATCGGGCTCTGTCCCCACAATCCCACACTAGTGTCGGTATGGTTACACTCCACGTAGGTGACTGAATGCAGCCAGAGTCGAGCAGCATTAACTTCAGGCCAGAGCTACATTCTTTTTGTTTGTTTTAAAGACAGGAGCTCCTGTCCGCCGCGACTACAGGCGTGTGCCACCACACCCAGCCTCAGAGCTACACTCTAGAGTGGGGTTTTTAAAGCAGGTACAAACACTTGCAGCCCTTCATTCCTTTTATTAATAACCGCAGTTCTCCTTTAAGAGCATTTCGGCAGTAGACGGGGGCATTGCCCTCACTTGAAAGATGAGGACTTTGAACCCCACTGGGCAGTGATGGGGCAGGCGGGGCCACGCCAGTCAGTCAGAAGCAAGGTAGTCATGGCACTTGCTTTCCAGGAGGGCTGTTTTCTGTTTTACCAACACCTTGCCTCAGTTTCATTCTCCAGTATTTAAATGTTGGTGCTGTCACATTTAAAACTCACAGTTAAAATAAAAGGGAGCCTCCGTGGTTTGACTGTTTGAACAGATCCCTCATGCCCTGGTAAATCCTTGCCCAGGCGTTACTAATATGTGGTAATGCAGCACTGTGACCAGAAAATCCCCTGAAATTTTGAGACTTTATTCTCTGTGCGGCTGCTCCGGTCAGTACTTAACAGCCTAAGACTGTACTGTGACCAGAAAATCCCCTGAAACTTTGAGACTTTATTCACTGTGCGGCTACTCCGGTCAGTACTTAACAGCCTGAGACTGCTATTAACAAGCTGCGCCTTCCCTGTTTTCTCACTGCGTCCTGAGCTCTCCCAGCGTTTATCGAGTACCTTCAGTATTCAGGCACTGTCCTGGGCTCTGGGGCTGGAATGGTAAATAAGCTGTGCTCCATCTACAAAGGGAGCTGGTGATTAGCAATCCCGTTAAAACTACCCTAAGTCTTACAAAGTCTGGGAAATGGGTTCATACAGGTCTGTGGAGGGCTGAGCAGGTCAGAACAGTTTTCTGAAGAAAGTGAAGAGCTGAGAGAAAGAGCAGAAGTTGGGGTGACAGAGGTCCAGGCAGAGGACACACAGCATCTTGTGTCATGGCATTTTCTTGGATCTAAGGCAGGGAGCTGGGAGTGGGAGGTGGAGTACAGGGCTGCCCCAGCCCCAGCATTTTCCTCAGAGCCCCAGGAGGTGATAGCGAATTTGGAGAGAAGGGACCGGACTGACCTTGCATCTTAGTGATCACGCTGATGGGATATGTTTCTCGAGTCACTGGACAAGGGGGTGACCGTCTCAGTGCCTATGCATCCTGTGCTGAATGCCACTCACTGTCCTCTCCTTTCTTTAGGAAAATCCCACCAGTGCCCAGCACCACGTCACCTGTCTCCACACGTGTTCCTCACCGGACAAACTCTGTGCCGACATCACAAGGCGGGGTCAGCTATCTGGCGGCAGCCACCGTCTCGTCATCCCCAGGTCTGCTCTCGGCCACCTGCATCTCCCCCAACAGCAAATCGGTGCCAGCTCATGGAACCACGCTCAACGCACAGCCTGCCACTTCCGGGGCGATGGATCCTGTGTGCAGTATGCAGTCCAGACAAGTGTCCTCCTCATCCTCGTCCCCCTCTACACCCTCCGGCCTTTCCTCGGTCCCTTCCTCCCCAATGTCCAGGAAACCTCAGAAGTTGAAATCCAGCAAGTCTTTAAGGCCCAAGGAGTCTTCTGGTAACAGTACGAACTGTCACAACGCCAGCAGCAGCACCAGCGGCGGCTCAGGAAAGAAACGCAAAAACAGTTTCCCACTGTTGGGTCACTCTTCTTCCTCCTCCACCTCCTCCTCCTGCTCCACTTCCTCCTCGTCTTCTTCTCATTCCATGGAGTCTTTTAGGAAAAACTGTGTGGCTCACACTGGGCCTCCCTACCCCTCAACGGTAACATCTTCCCATAGCATCAGCCTCAACTGCGTGGCAAATAAGGCGAACTCGGTGAGCGTCCGGCACGACCAGTCAGGGAGGGGCCCCCTGGGCGGGAGCCCTGCTGAGCCCATCAAGAGGATGAGTGTGATGGTGAACAGTGGCGACTCCACTCTGTCACTTGGCCCGTTCATCCACCAGTCCAGCGAGCTGCCTGTCAACTCCCACGGCAGTTTTTCACACTCACATACTCCTCTAGACAAACTCATAGGAAAGAAGAGAAAGTGCTCACCGGGCTCAGGCAGCATCAACAACAGCAGCAACAAACCCACAAAGGTTGCCAAATTGCCAGCCATGAACAACGTGCACATGAAACACGCGGGCGCCATCCCAGGGGCGCAAGGACTGACGAACAGTTCCCTCCTTCATCAGGTAGGAAGTGGACTGTGAGCCCCACGGGGACGCCATTTCTTCTCCCTCGAGATCTTTTGCCAGCTCAGAAATCTTTGTGGTGGGGTTGGTTGGTTTGCCCATAAACACATATCCAGCTTCATGGTGTCTTTTGAAAACGGAAACAGTCATGGCCGTGTGAAGGTAACACAGGCTCCTCTCTGCCAGCATTTCTGGTGCCTCGAAAGGCTCTCCTGGGTAAGGAAACCATGGTAATGAATTCAGAGAGGTCTGCAGAAAGCATCAGGCTTGACAGCCACACCAGGGTCACAGGGAGTCCCTCCACGTAGTCAGTGAGGTGGTGTCCCAGTGCTGTCAGGTGTGCGTCACAAGATGCTGTCAAGGAAGGATGTAGGCAGTGCTTCTTGGATAGTGGTTCTCCTGTATGTTTCTCTGAAGAAATCTGGGCTAAAATCAAAGTGCTCTAGAAATGGACAACTTAAGATTTTCAAAGAAAGCACTTTTGGGACCCCCAAGTTATATGTTTAAGGCACCAGACTCCAGCATGGCCCACCATGGTTTGAGTCCCAGACCCAGCAGCTTGAAAATCACACTGGGCACGTGCGCATGCATGCCCAAAATTCTGAGAGGAGTTCGAGGGTGATGTCTCACTTTTCCTCTCTCTGTCTCCCACTAGAAAGCACATACAACCTATGCCAAAACTTTAAAAAAAAAAAAAGAGACAGCTTTTAATAATTAGTCCTCTTGGGGAATTTCAGATATTCTGGTTAAATCTCACCCCATATTTGTTTTTATTTTATTTTTATTCGTGATTGAGTATGCACACTAGTGAGAAGAATCACACTAAACTCGCTACACCGTGATTCCCCTCCCACCATCCTCCAGCTCGTCAGGATCTTGGACATGCACACATGTGCTTCTGAACCTGTGGTCAGTCACGTGGCTTCCAGCACCTCAATTCAGTTTGTTATTGACTATGCCACCAGGATGGGCCCTCCCTGGGTTTTTTTGGTTTGTTTTTGAGAAATTTTTGCTACAGGGTACGTGTGTGAGACAGAGAGACAGAAAGTGAGAAATCACCCCCTAGGGACCAGCAGTTAGCATAATGGCTATGTCGCTGGACTCCCACGTGGTCGACTGCAGTTCGTGTCCTGGACCCGGTGGCTTAAAACTCACACCGGGCGCGTGTGCGTGTGTGCCCAAGATCCCGAGAGGAGAATGGAGGAGAAGGGATTGTGGCGTGGCCATCCCCCCAGGGGGTGATTTCTCGCTTTCTGTCTCTCTGTCTCTGTCTGGCGAGTGCACACGCCCTATAGCAAAAGTCTCTCAAAAGAAAAAAAAAATCACCCCCTAGAAGGGGTGGCCGCACCCCCGTCCCTC
>NW_006160083.1:1199028-1206199 GCF_000334495.1 Tupaia belangeri chinensis | reverse complement strand
CCCCTCACCCCCCCGGTGGGTCCTTTTTTTTTTTTTTTTTTTTTTATGATAACAAACATTTGGATAGGAGAGAACTTTTCTTTTTTTTTTTTTTTTGCTTTCGGGCGCGTGTGCTTGCCAGAAAGACAGAGACAGAAAGGGAGAAATCACCCCCCAGGGGGATGGCCACACCGCAATCCCTTCTCCTCCATTCTCCTCTCGGGATCTTGGGCATGCATGCACACACGCCCGGCGTGAGTTTTAAGCCACCAGGTCCAGGACGCAAACTACAGTCAACTACATGGGAGTCCAGTGACATAGCCATTACGCTAACTGCTGGTCCCGAGAGAACCATTCTTGACAGGGTCTCATCATACCACTGTTTCCCCTTCCCTAGCCCTCCAGTTTCTCAGGATCCTGAACACCAGAGACACATCCAGTGTGTTCAGGGATCTGAACCTGTGGTAAGCCTTACGGCTTCCTGCCCTGCTGGGCACTTGTTGCACCACAGCAATTGGGCCTCTTCTCCGTGTTTGGAGAGGTGGGATTTAGTATGGGCATAGCAGAAGATTAAAATCTGATCTCAGTAAATAGTTTAAAAAGAAAGCAGAATGTGGGCCCATTAATTGAAAAGTGGTGAAGTGGGTGTCCAACTCCTATTAATCACGACTTTCTCTCTTATGCTCTATCTTTGTGTTTTCCCTGCTCTTCTACCTGTTATAGTCTGCTCCTGGCCTTCTCTCCCGTAGCCGTTTCTTCCAGCTTCTTTGCACTAACTTCCAGCTCATCTCTCATCTTGTTATTTCATTCATCAGGATATCTCCTCATCTTGCTTACAAACAGGAATTTCAGCAGCATCACCCTAGAGCCCTGATTTAAAACGTGAGGGTCTTTCTTATAATTATTTTTTTTCCCCTTTCTCATTTTGGAAGTTAACTCACATGCCAGGTTAAGACTTTTCCTGAAAATACCAAGAAGCTTTATATTACTGTGACATAATTTCCCTCCAACATTCATATAATTGAACACCTAAGGTATGGGGGAAATAGCTATGCATTAACGTAACTGCTAAATTGTGGGCTGTTGATATATTACCTGGGTTTTTGAGTAGGAGGTTCCTGGACAAATGAGGATTGTGCTTTCACTTCCTGGTTTGTAGTTACTTATTATACTTTATGATAAGTGTTACAGAGTGGTTCAAAAGCAGCAAGAAATGGTAAGAAATGGTATAACCGCCCCTCGAAAACTTCCTCTGAGTAGAGTATCCTGAGCAGATATGACCTTGGGATATTCCGTCCTGCTGGAATGTCCATACATGTATGCATCACTGAATACTCTTCGTTTAGACAGGTGTAGACCTTACTGCCCACAAGGAACACAGGACAGAAAGAGGCGGTGTGCAGCAGCGAGTCATGTGCCTGTACAAAACTGGGGGTCGGGGGTGCGCCCTCTACCAGAACAGCTACTGGCAGCAACTATGGTAGATAAACTGCAGATCTGGACTTACTTGTGAAGTGTAAGTCGTTTATATTCTAGAAGCGGTCTGTAGCAGTGAGTACTCTGGCCATTTATGTTCGAAAATCTGGTGTAGCCCTCACATCCGTTGGCCAAGTTTGGCTCATCAGCTGCCAGTTTGTCACCTCAGTTTTCCCAGTGGGGGGACCGTGCCCTTGTAGGAAGATCCAAAGAGCTTTACCTTCAGTTCTTTTCCTTAAAATCAGTTTCAGCTTAAGCCCTTGTTTGAGGAAGATTTTCTCTGTGCAGTAGAATGCTTTGTTTTGCTGCACAAGTCCTGGAAGGGCCTATGGCTAGAGATCAGAGAATTGGTGAACTCCAAGGAGAGGTGCACATTTTTATGTCTGTGTTCACTTATCTGCAGGAGGGATGTTAAAGCTTTCAGCAGAATCTCAAAGTAACTCATGACCCCAAAATGCTTTTAAAGAATGCTGCTTTTAGTAAGTAGGGACCTCAGGTTCCTGTTCCTGGTGGAACTGACTTTAAAACTAAGATAACTGAGCTGGTTGAAGTCTTCGACAAAGGAAATGAAGCGGTACATGCTGGGAAGCCCAGGAGATGGGGTTGGGCAGGTACCCCAATAGTCAGTTTATGACCTCTGCCACCCAAGACTCAGAAATAGCCCAGCTGTGAAGGCCATAGTCCCCTCACCCTGCACAAGCACTCCCCTGGGTGCAGGTTGTCACGTCTGTGTGCCAGTCCTTTTGACTTTGTTCAGTTCCTAGTTAACCTTGAATACCTTGAAGGACAGAAAAATCAATAAGTAAAATCAAAAGGCAGTCATGAGAGCCTTTTCTCTATGCTAGAAACTCAGGCCTACATGTCTTCTAGCCAGTTTTTTAAAAGTAAATCTCGAGAATGATCGTGCCCAAGAACAGGAAGCACGTGAAAGGCTTTGGAAAGCTAAGGCCACATTCTGTAGCTGACTACTCCTGGCAGTCCTCGGTCACTGAGCACTTCAGGGGCATGGTCGCCTTCAGAACATTCTAGTGTAGAATCAGGGGAGGACAGAGCACAACTGCTTGCTTAACTTTTGTTTCCCTATCCCTTCTTTTTTTGAAAGCCAAAGGCACGTCCCTGACAGAAAATAGCACGGGGAGGAATAATCCGGACACTTTTGAGGACAAGTTACACCTCCACTCAGCACTCTGGACTCCACGATGCCTTTGAGTCTGTTTTCCCAACCTCCTGTGGACCTCCAGGGTAGAAACCTGCCGGGCTGTTGTTTTACAAGGATTTCCCTGAAGCTCTGTCTGTAGCAGTGAGTACTCATAAAGGACACTGGATCAAGTTCAGCCACCGAATTGCTTTTATCAGTGTTAAAGTGGTCTGGACTGCTTGCTACCAATCTGTGATAAGTTTTTGTTTTTGTTTTGTTTTTTAACTTGCAGTATATCATGGAGCTACTCTTTGAGTAGGTTGGCTGAGCAAAAGAATGTTCTGGCAAGAGCGTTACTGTAGACTCTTCTCCCTCCTTCTCCCCAGCAAAAGTTTTTTTTTTGTTTTTTTTTTTAACACTGTCTTCTGTAGGTCACGCTCCAGCAGTTAGGCACCTTAACTGGAGACTGGAGACCTTCCAGAGGAGAGAGCGAGCTGCACCCTGAGCGATCCTCTGGAGAAGGAAATCTGGCTTTAGGTTTAATAACAATGTTCTAGGACGGAACATGGACATGGGCGCAAGGCACCATGACAAAATAGCCCAGCCTTTTGCAAGTAATTTGGGATGAGAAGCTGTCAGAAGTTTCTAACCTGCAAGCCTCTTTGAAGCCATTGATGCCCAGAGAGCAATTATAAACCATTTTAGAGGCTTACTTTTTATGGTACAAATGCAGTTCTGTGATTGGGTGGGGAGAAAGAAAATGCAAATTAGTTTTGATAAAGGAAAGCCAAATTGGATGCTAGGGAGGGAGTGGGAAGAGTAAAATCACTGTAGGAGGGGAAAAAACCTTCTTCCAAGATTTCCAAAGAGATGGAATTTTCTAATTTAAGTTTTCATATTAAATAGTATATCAGATTGGGTTGGTTGCCTGACCCAGTCTATTTTTTTAAAATTGCCTTTTAAAGTAAAATGATTAGGATGTACTTAAATGTTTCTGAGGCACTCTCTGCATTACCCCTGTTTTCTTTTTTGGACACTGTCCTGGGGCTACATGGAGTTTTTGCTTCACTGCGTGCTCCCAGTACCACATGCGTGCGTCCTCACTCCCGTTCGTCGTGCTGCACAAGTTTATGGCTGTAGCCGAGGTGGGGAGCAGGTACCGGGCGGGAGGGTGGAGGACGTGCACACATGTCCACATGGAGGTTAGATGTGACACCTACATAGTATTTCCCTGAAACACACCTTCTTCTTGGGACTAATGCCAGCCATCTTCCTGAGAGAGTTTTGCAGCCCTCCGGGATGTTTTTCTACCCACCCCAAAAAGGAAGAGCTTAATGTGTGAGAACAGCATTGCATATGAAGATGACAGTGAACTTGGGGGGTGAGCTGGGGCCTTTTCACGGGTGATTCCATCACCACAGCTCCTGAAACTAGAACCAGGCACTTTTGCTTAGAAAAACACACAAGGTTGCTGAACACAGGGTAAAATTCCTAAGGCTCTGATGGTTACCCTGGCCAGGGCCCAGGCAGAGCCAGTCAGTACATCCTTTTTGCCTCCAATTCTTGGGTTACAAACTTCAGTTTCAGGGAATTTCATATCAACAACAGGTAGAATGAATAAATACTTGGTTACCAGCCTAATAATGTGAATTGCTACAGAATTATTCTTAATTATGTGAGAAAATGGAAACTTTATGCAGATACTTTAGCTATAAATTGATGTAAAATACTGATTTTTGCTTTTAAAGGAAGGGGAGAACAGTATCTTGTTCACTCCCTATGCAATCAGTAAAAAATTTTAAGATGATACTATAGGAGAGCTTGGTAAGGAGAGAGCATGGATGGGCCAGTTTGAGGTAGTTATGAGGAATCAGTCTGGTGGGTCCATCCCAGTGGGGGAGAGAGAGAGTAGGAAAGAGGGATCAGAACATGCCTGTTGATTCCTTTGGTGACAAGTGCAATGGGGAACGGGTAGAATTTCTTCTCAGAGCCAAGGGGGACTTGAGGGTTATAAATAAAGTTGCTTTTAGTGATGGAATTTATAGACAGATCATGTTGTTCCAGAAGATGTGAATAGGATCCACGATAGCAAGTTGATTCAGAATAATGTAGATATTTAGATTAGCGAGTGTTGATCATTTGATTTCTTAGACTGAGGTATTCTTTGGATTTCATTACGTCTCCCGGTAATACACAGAGCATCGGGATTAGGAAATTAGCCATTTTGGATTCTGCCTGCCACAAACAGACCTATTCTAAACAGTGCTATTAAATTTTAGACTGTTGTTCAAATACTTTATTTTCTCCTACAACTACTTTTTATTATGATGAACAATTAAGACCATTTAAAACACGGGAGTACAAGTATTTTTTGAATTAAATTAACTTACAAAAAAACAAATTTGCAGTGGTTGGGTTGTTTCTAGACAGACTTTGGTATCAATTTAAAACCAAGATAATTTTTATATTCTTTCCAATAGAATTTCACGGCAACTCATGCAGTTTTCTTAACCTACGGAAAAAAAAAAAAAGAAAAAAAAAAGTGCTGCAATGATGAACAAAGAATTATACAAAACTACTTTTGTATCTTTATTTTGGAATTTCTTGTTCTATTATAAATATGGAAGTATCCCTATTTCAGAAGACATATTTTGTTAAAAATGAATTGTACATATTTAAATATGTATTTTTGCACAGGTCTTTTTTTCTGATATCCTGTTTTGGTACAATTGAGATCATCTAGTATTTATTTATTAATTAATAAAAGTAAATACCTTTTTATAATTTGAAGTGGTTCACTGCCAAGCCAATAGTTCTAGAACCTGCCTCCTTTATAGTTTAAGGGATGCCTCTGTTCTGTGAAAGTCTTTGTCCCTTTTAATGTCTCGGGAGTGGGTTCATACAGATGAAGTGGGCATTGCTTCTCCCTAGTTGCCTGATTTCCCTAGACTACACGTAACTAAGTGACACACTGCTTTTCTTTTGTTAGTGTTTTACGGATAAGTGTGAGAGAGAATGTGTGTGTGTATGTGTGTGTGTGTGTGCGCGCACGCACATGCGCCTGTGCGTGTGTGGTTGTGTATACTCTGAGCACATGTGCGTTAGTATGTGATGTGGTTTAAAACTAATGGAAAAAACTGAAAGTGCCTGAACCTAGTTTTAAGCTTAGACAGATTCTCTTTAAAAAGACTTGAATGTTCAGTTGAACTTTTGGAGTTTGCTTTTTCCACCTAACTATTGTTCCTAAAATTTTAGGGGAGGAGTTTGAAAACCACCAGTGCTGGTAATTTTATAAGGTATTTTAAAATTCAGACCTTTTGGTTCACAGTAATTCACCTGGTGATGGATTGCCCCGTGGCACCAAGGGTTACAGGTCTTTTTGTCAGCCAGCAACTCACACGATGTGTCCGTTTTTGTTATTCACTCATGAAATACAGAGTTTAAAATAGAATATCTAAACTATTTTGTATTCCAAAAATATAATACAAAGAAGTACCTCTGAGAACATTGAAAAAAAAATGTATAATTTGAAAAACATTAACTTATAAAAGGCAGCTGTCTTCCTGCAAGAGTTCTGTTGCCAAGGAATTTCTTAATGTCTCTCATTTTGTCCTGGGAGGGAAAAGTTAGGCTTTGAAAAATGTTAAAAGTTTCATTGTTTAGCAGAAAATAATCATTTTTACATTTTGTGCAAAACATTTTCCATTTTCGGATCATTTAAATGAGCACTACATACTGTCAGTGTGAATGTAGGGCTTTGATGTGTTTTTGCTGTTATTTTTTGTTTTTTTTGTTTTTTTTTTTTTGAGCTTGGTTATAAAAGCAATCTCCTTTGTTAAAATGTGTGAATAGTTCAGTAATTTGTACACATAATCAAGAGCATCTCAGCTGGACTTTGTGTTGGCTGCTGTATAGAACATGAACAAATGTCAAGGGATAGAAAATTACTTTGGATATTTAAAAGAGAAGAAATATATAGTCTATTTGTTTTGTAACAAGTTTCTGTAAATAAAATAATTTATACTATTTATAAGAAAAAGTTGTGCTTTGCTTTATGAGAAATTAGTTTGTGGAACAAACATGTTACTAAATGGGCAATAAAATTAGGACTTCTCAATAAACAAGGTTGGCTGCACAAACTGCGTTACGTTTCTGCCTCGCCGCGATGCTAGAATTTCCGCCTAGTCTGACTTGTCTTCCTTTTTGGCACCAGACTGTCTGCGAAGCACCTGCGCCTTAGCCGCCCTCCTGTACAAGCTGAGTACTCTGAATGCCTCGGGATGTCTCCATCCTGGGGCACAGAGCTGTGCGTTGGATAAATGAATGACTGTGTGATCGGGGAGCGCTATTGCATTCTGGCTCTGCGGGTTGGTGCAGTTGATAGATGGAGAATCATTTGCTTCTCTGGAACTTGGATGACAGGTAGTCGGTTTAGGTTAGGGATACGTTTATTTTTTATCCCGAGCTCGTCTGATCTCTTCCTTGCTCTTTCTTTGCCCTTTTCTTTTTTTTTTTTTTCCCCCTGGAGAGGTTCTTTTTTTTTTTTTTTTTTTTTGCTATGGGGGGCTTGGCCTTCTT
>NW_006160083.1:1193184-1198369 GCF_000334495.1 Tupaia belangeri chinensis | reverse complement strand
GATGGTCACGCCGCAATCCCTTCTCCTCCATTCTCCTCTCGGGATCTTGGGCACGCACGCACACGCGCCCGGCGTGAGTTTTAAGCCATCGGGTCCGGGACGCGAACCGTGGTTGACTACGTGGGAGTCCAGCGACACAGCCATTATGCTAACTGCTGGTTCCCTGTTCTACTTTTCATGTATGGTTTTTCCTTCCATTCCCTTACAGGTCACCCAGCCCTGGATAGCCAGAGATTATTCCAATTCAAAGAAAGGAGTTGGTAGTTGGGGACCTTGGCATGTGTGCTTTTACCCAGAAAAAAAAGCAGGGTAAGATCATTTGAGGCAGAAGAAGCAGATAGGACCAGCAGAGCTGGGTGGAGTGATAGGGTTGGGGATGTGTTGATGTCAAATTGTCAAGGATCTTGAATGTCATGGGGGTCTTGTACTTGAGAACATGGGGTCAGCCTCAGATTAACCCGTGTAACTCTCAGAGCTCAGAGATACTTCATGGGTAGTCCCAGCACCGTGTAGCTTCCCAGAGTAAAAGCCATTCCAGTGTTTATTGAAGACTGTTGAAAATCCAAGGATTTTCATTTCTTTGCTTTCCCTATCTTTATCCTCTTTCCAGGCTTAATAAGAAAATTCCCTAAATCAAGCCTAAGGTCCTCCCTCTCCACTCTCTTCTTCCTTATCTCTCCTCTCCCTTCTCTGTCGCCTTCCTTCCTTTTTAGGCTGGTCTTGTAGGAAACTGGTGCTTCTGTTGCTAATGGCAGTTCATCAGACTAGTCTTTTCCCTTGTAAGGCTGTAATTCTTGGCACTTGTTGGCCTCATTTTCCACAACCCAAAGCTCATGGGACAAAGTTGACAAAGTTGAGCACTTCCAGGATATTTGTGAAGAGGCAAGAAACCACCATTACTGAGCCAGCAGGTGTCACGGTGGTTAAGTCACCAGACTTCAATGTGGCCAACTGTGATTTCGATCCCAGACCTGGCGCCTTGCTTTCTCACTTTCTCTCTCTCTCTCTCTCTCATGAGCGCACATGTTACCCTATAACAAATTAAAAAATGATAGTGATGGATAAAATTAAATAATCCTTAGGGGGGAAAATTCTCCCTGTCTAAGACCTTTGAATAACTATAGCAGACAGGTGAGAACCTTTGGACAAAAATAAGTTACAAAGCTGTCATAATAATCTAGTAAGAGCTATTAAGTGTCCAAACTAAGGCTGTGACCATGGGGATAAAGAAGATAGAACCAGCATGCCATGAGGTCTAATTATATTGAGCATTAAGGGTAAGACTCAGCCTTCGAGGACTCGAATTTCTAGTTTAGCCAAATCAATTGATGAGCTTTTAAATGAAATGTGTGATATAGTAACAGTGAAGAAAAAGACAATGTATTTGAGTTGCTGGCAGGAAATTCAAGATTAGTACCCAGTTGGCTGTGACATCTAGATGTAGCTTAGGTGGGAGGTTGAGCTTCTAAAATAGGGATGGAGAGTTTCCTCTTTTTTAAAATTTTTTTATTTTTAAATAATGATTGAATTTTATTCATTTATTTTAATTTGACCAGAGAGACACATGCAGAGAGAGAGAGGGAAAGTGAGAAAGCAAGCCACCAGGTTCAGGACCTGAACCATGGTCAGCCATGTGGGAGTGTCCAGCACCTTAACCACTACACCACCTGCTGGTCCCGCGTTTCCTCTCTCTTTTAGATGGTGAATGAGGTCATGAGAAGAGGTAAGTTTACCTGGGGAAAACAGGTAGCAATTATATTTGGCTTGTTATGTTGAAATACTCATCTAGTTAGATTCTGGATGTGCTGGATACTGTCCTAAACATTTTCTATACATTCTCTCACTCTGAAGAATAGGCTTATTTGGGTCCCCACCATACTGATGAGAAACTTTGTTTTAAAGAGATGTTTGCTATCGGGTGCTTGTGCTCACCAGTGAGACAAGAGACACAAAGTGAGAAATCACCCCCCAGGTGGATGGCCACGCCGCAATCCCTTCTCCATTTTCTTCTTGGGATTTGGGCACGCACATACATGCGCCCAGTGTGTTTCAAGCCACCAGGTCCAGGACTAGAACTGTTCGACCACATGAGAGTCCCGCACCTTAACCAGTACACTACCTGTTGGCCCAATGAAGAACTTCTAAGAAGGTATCTTGCTAGGGCCCACAGCTGATAGGTGGCAGAACCCAACTCTGAATTCAGGATTACCAGTGCAGTGGATCTTTCCTTTGCCACAGGCTCCAAGAATCACATGAAGAAAATTATGGATCCTGTCTGACAGGCGTAAGTATGCTACATGCTTTATTCCATTTTCAGAATTTCACAAACCTGAATCCAATCCTCTGTGGTCCAGAGAGAGAGAAGAAAGCCCAGGACGAAACCCCAGAGGAGAATATTTTGGCAAAGATAGATGGAGAACAGGACTAAAGGGTAAAAAATCAGAGGTAAGGGAGGGCTAGGATGGACGAGGTTGAGATGGTTTAGAGGAAAGTTTATAGTTGACGTCTTTGTAATTACCAGTACCATCAATCCACTTAGATAATGTATTTCACTCTGCTTTGTTTTTCAGAATGATTGGAACGGTGGGTATCGGTTGGGTGAAGCAGTTAGAGGAACGTGGGTGGGGAGACTGCCAAAGATGGAGGACATGAGTAAGGATGTGGCTCCGTGAGTGGCGGTGATCTGGACTGGGCATCAGGGGCAGGAACCTGTGCGGGTACTCAAGGCATCAGCTTGGAATTACCTGCTTGTTAGTCTTAATACCATCCTACCCGGTGACTGTGATTCCACAAGTTAAGTGATTTGTTCAGGGTCTCAGCAAAGTCCATGTCCAGTCCAGTACGGCCAGTAAGAAGGGGCTAACGGCCAAGGTAGGATGCGGAGACCAATGCTGTCAAGGTGACATAGCACCTTTTTTTTTTTTTTTTTTTTTTTGGAGAGATTTTCACTATAGGGTGCGTGCGCTCACCAGACAGACAGAGAGATACATAGAGACAGAAAGCGAGAAATCACCCCCCAGGGGGATGGTCACGCCACAATCCCTTCTCCTCCATTCTCCTCTTGGGATCTTGGGCACACACGCACACACGCCTGGCGTGAGTTTTAAGCCACCAGGTCCGGGACGCGAACCACGGTCGACTACGTGGGAGTCCAGCAACATAGCCATTAGCTAACTGCTGGTTCCCTAGGTGACATAGCACTTTTGGGAATTAGGAATAGCCACAGGATTGGAGGAACAGAACACGAGGACGAGGGTCAGAGTGGAACTTCAGGTTTTATTTTTATTTTTTTCTTTTTTTGAGAGGTTTTGGCTATAGGGCACATGCGCTCGCCAGACAGAAATACAGAAAGAAAGCGAGAAATCACCCCCGGGGGGATGGCCACGCCACAATCCCGTCTCCTCCATTCTCCTCTCGGGATCTTGGGCATGCACGCACACGCCCCTGGCTGGAGCTTAAGCCACTGGGTCGGGGACTCGAACTGCGGTCAACTACATGGGAGTTCAGTGACATAGCCATTATGCTAACTGCTGGTCCTCCCCGCAGTATTATTTTTAAAGCAGAGCTGTTCAGAAATGCTTGTGATTCCTAGGAGACCATGGCAGTGGGTGGAAGGAATGTGGCGGAAAAGAAAGTTGGAGTTGTGGTTAAGAATTGTGAAGATGGGATGTTGTATAGATTGTCCATTTCTAAGTAGTTAGGGTTGAAAGGAAGACTGAACCAGCAGCTCTGGTCTGCAGTAGAGAGTGCCTTGGATTGACGACTGAGCGCAGTGAATTGCTGGATGGTAAGCAGCTTCAGAAAGAAGGGATTTTGAGTGAGGTGGAAACATAATGGCCAAGAGAGAGCCAGATTCTAGCAAACAGTGAACAACTATGTCCAGTTCCTTAGGTGCGTTTGAATTTATAGCCTCTAACTTGCAGTCTTCATAAACCCAGTGCAGTCTATCAGCATTGGTACTGCACTAAGTTTAGATGTACTTTGGAAAAGCAGGTCTCCGGGAACCTGAAGAGAGGATAAAGTTGTCAGGGCACCACCTACAGGCAGTCTTGACTAGTCACTGCCCTAAGGAAATCATGATGGAAATGTGTTAGTATATTGCAGTGGAATTGAAGGCTAATCATTGGCCCATTGTCCCTTTTACTTTTTAAGTTTATTTACTTCTATGACAGAGCACACTTACACCCCCAATTTGAATTTGGATGCCTTGATTCAACAATCCCATCTTCGGCCAGCCCCAAGTCATAGGTACGTGTTTGCCTATATACTCGGGGAGCTTCTGGTCTTGAACTGGGAACCTTCCTTTGGTTTACTTTACTGAAGGTTGTCATCTGGTTCCTGTACCTAGAGGGAACATTGGCCATGACAAGTTTGTGGGGGCTGGCCACATTAGTCTTTAAGCCCTGTGTAGAGAGCTGGATCCCCCATGACTGGCTGGTTCAAATCCCGGCCCCAGCAGCTTGAAAAACACAGTCTGCCTCAAATCCTGACAGGATAGAAAAATGGTGAAAGGATGACTATGGCATGATGACACCCCATTGGGGTGTTCTCTCTCTGGCTATGGTATGTACCCTCAGCAATTTAAAAAAAGAAAAAATAGGGAAAGGTTAAATCGTTTTCTTGACCATCTACTTCAGGGCTACACTGACCTGGGTCAGACAGCTACAAATGTATGGTGTCCTTTGTTTTCAGAAACAAGAATACAGGACCAGCAGTTGGCATAATGGCTATGTCACTGTACTCCCATGTAGTCGACTGCGGTTCGAGTCCTGGACCCAGTGGCTTAAACTCACACCGGGTGTGTGTTTGTGTGCCCAACCAAGATCCCGAGAGGAGAATGGAGGAGAAGGGATTGCAGTGTGGCCATCCTCCCTGGCGGGGGGTGGGGGGGGATTTCTTGCTTTCTGTCTCTGTTTCTCTCTGTCAAATAAAAGAATAAAATAAAATGAATGCAAATTGTGGCTCAATGGCTTTGAAACCGAAGCTAGTGATCTTGGAATTTTTTGTTTTCTGGGTAGAGTTAACCATGCTCTCTCAATGCCACGATAGAGGTACATGGTGTATTACAAGTTCATGTAGAATTGGCAGGGCAAAGGGTTACTCCAACCTCTACCCTTCTGTTTGCCCAAAATCATGGAGGCAGATTTCAGGTTACCAGCTATTCATCCTCTTCTTCCCCCCCCCC
>NW_006160083.1:1192023-1193055 GCF_000334495.1 Tupaia belangeri chinensis | reverse complement strand
TCAAAATCCTGAGAGAATGGAAGAGAAGTGACCGTGGCATGGCCATATCCCCACGGGGTGATTTCTCTCTTCTCTGTCTAGTGAGCACACAAACCCTATGGCAGAAAACAAAAACAAACAAAAACTCACAAACAAATCCCACAGCTTTAGATCAATTTTTAACTTAACTAGCAGTACAGTGTCTTTTTAGGAATAGAAATACAACTTTTACCTGACGCAAACAGCTATAAAAGGATGCCTACAATTTGATCACTGAGCACATACACTACACCTGCACTTACGATTTTATTACTGAACAGGGTCAGTCTGGTAACTGACCAACGTTAACAGTAATCAATCAATAGATAGTAACCGATCATTAGCAAATAAATTGCAGTTTCATATTCTGAATTAGCCCTTCGTGCTGCTGTTAAACATTTTCTTAAATTTTATTTTTTTTGCCATAGCGCTTGTACACTCACTAGAGAGAGATGGGGGATATGGGTGAGAAATCACCAAACCTCCACACTACCTGCAGGCCCTAGAAAGCTGTCATTTCTAATACAGAAAAAAGATCAAAATTCGAGACAGGGGCCAGCAAGTGGCATAGTAGTTAAGATGCTGGACTTCCACGTCTCCAGTCCCGAACCTAATGGCTTGAAACTCATGCCAGGGGCCAGGCATATGTGTGTGAGTTCCCAAAACCCTGAGAATGGAGAAGGAATTGCAGCATGGCCATCCCTGCTGCGGTGTGCTTTCTCTGTCTCTTTGGCAAGCACACGTACCCTCAAAAATAATAACATAGCTTTTTTAAATACTTACGACTCTTACTGGAGAGAGATCTTAAATATAAAATTGTATCTGAGTAAGAAACCATTGTTGCTTAAAAGACATCATAAAGGTTAAATTTGTTGTGATCCCATTTCATCCTAACATACTTCTGAGTGAAAGCAGGCTTGGTAAGAGTGATAATACTAAGTTTCCAACTTCAAAAGAAAACATTCACAGGAACCAGCAGTTAGCGTAATGGCTTTGTCGCTGGACTCCCACGTA
>NW_006160083.1:1168855-1191649 GCF_000334495.1 Tupaia belangeri chinensis | reverse complement strand
TCATCCTCTTCTTCCCCCCCCCCCCCCCAAAAAAAAAAGTTTGAGCTGGCAGGTGGCATGGTGCTTAAGGCACTAGATCTCATATGGTGGACCCCATGGTTCAATTCTCAGACCTGGTGGCCTGGGGAAAAAAAAAAAACAACACCCATTGTGCATGCATGCATGCTCAAAATCCTGAGAGAATGGAAGAGAAGGGACCATGGCATGGCCATATCCCCACGGGGTGATTTCTCTCTTCTCTGTCTAGTGAGCACACAAACCCTATGGCAGAAAACAAAAACAAACAAAAACTCACAAACAAATCCCACAGCTTTAGATCAATTTTTAACTTAACTAGCAGTACAGTGTCTTTTTAGGAATAGAAATACAACTTTTACCTGACGCAAACAGCTATAAAAGGATGCCTACAATTTGATCACTGAGCACATACACTACACCTGCACTTACGATTTTATTACTGAACAGGGTCAGTCTGGTAACTGACCAACGTTAACAGTAATCAATCAATAGATAGTAACCGATCATTAGCAAATAAATTGCAGTTTCATATTCTGAATTAGCCCTTCGTGCTGCTGTTAAACATTTTCTTAAATTTTATTTTTTTTGCCATAGCGCTTGTACACTCACTAGAGAGAGATGGGGGATATGGGTGAGAAATCACCAAACCTCCACACTACCTGCAGGCCCTAGAAAGCTGTCATTTCTAATACAGAAAAAAGATCAAAATTCGAGACAGGGGCCAGCAAGTGGCATAGTAGTTAAGATGCTGGACTTCCACGTCTCCAGTCCCGAACCTAATGGCTTGAAACTCATGCCAGGGGCCAGGCATATGTGTGTGAGTTCCCAAAACCCTGAGAATGGAGAAGGAATTGCAGCATGGCCATCCCTGCTGCGGTGTGCTTTCTCTGTCTCTTTGGCAAGCACACGTACCCTCAAAAATAATAACATAGCTTTTTTAAATACTTACGACTCTTACTGGAGAGAGATCTTAAATATAAAATTGTATCTGAGTAAGAAACCATTGTTGCTTAAAAGACATCATAAAGGTTAAATTTGTTGTGATCCCATTTCATCCTAACATACTTCTGAGTGAAAGCAGGCTTGGTAAGAGTGATAATACTAAGTTTCCAACTTCAAAAGAAAACATTCACAGGAACCAGCAGTTAGCGTAATGGCTTTGTCGCTGGACTCCCACGTAGTCGACCACGGTTCGTGTCCCAGACTCGGTGGCTTAACCTAATGGCTTGAAACTCATGCCAGGGGCCAGGCATATGTGTGTGAGTTCCCAAAACCCTGAGAATGGAGAAGGAATTGCAGCATGGCCATCCCTGCTGCGGTGTGCTTTCTCTGTCTCTTTGGCAAGCACACGTACCCTCAAAAATAATAACATAGCTTTTTTAAATACTTACGACTCTTACTGGAGAGAGATCTTAAATATAAAATTGTATCTGAGTAAGAAACCATTGTTGCTTAAAAGACATCATAAAGGTTAAATTTGTTGTGATCCCATTTCATCCTAACATACTTCTGAGTGAAAGCAGGCTTGGTAAGAGTGATAATACTAAGTTTCCAACTTCAAAAGAAAACATTCACAGGAACCAGCAGTTAGCGTAATGGCTTTGTCGCTGGACTCCCACGTAGTCGACCACGGTTCGTGTCCCAGACTCGGTGGCTTAAAACTCACACCGGGCGCGTGTGCATGTGTGCCCAAGATCCCGAGAGGAGAATGGAGGAGAAGGGATTGTGGCATGACCATCCCCCCTGGGGGGTGATTTCTCACTTTCTGTCTCTATGTCTCTCTCCGTCTGGCGAGCACATGCACCCTATAGCGAAAATCTCTCCAAAGAAAAAGAAAAAGAAAACATTCATCGATATGCCACTGAGTGTCTTGTTTATGACAGGGCTTTGAGTTCCCAACCCATTATTTTGGTTTTTGACTTTTTAAAGTTTTTTCATTTATTTCTTCCATGGGATAAGGAAGGAGGCACTGGGGGTTGGGGAACAGGTACTTCCAACAGGGTCCCCACACCATGATCCCTCCCGTAGGGCTTCAGCATTGCTCCACATCTTACTGCAGCACCGCAGCCAGCTGCCCAACCAGACTATTATTGATAGTCTATGCAAGAGTTTTTATCAAGGAGAAATGAATTCTCTTTATTTTCAATGGAATGAGATCATGTGTTTTGTCTTCAAATATATTAATGGGTCATAAACACCAGCAAACATGCTCTTTAAAAAAATGAAAAAACTCCTTTCCCTTCCCCGCCTTTTACAGAAAATGCCATTATCTATACTCTTTTGTACAACTGCTAGCCAGTTACCAGTCATCTTTGACTTAAACCAAAAAGCCTGGGATCTCTCGTCTAAGGCTCGCTCTCGACTCAGTCTCTCTCCCCACCCCATTCTAATCTTTTAGCAGACCTGGCTGCCTCTATAACCCACGTATGTCATCATCTAGTGTCCCTGGCAGCTGGAGACGATACAGTTGACACTTAAAAGGTAAGTCATTAAGTCTAACTTTTCTAGGTCATTCCACTGCCTGAAGCCTTAGTAACGCTCCATCTTTTTCTTCCCCCAGTACATGCATGGTCTCTCCCTTTTTATTTCAATGTCACCTTACCAGAAGCCTTCTAAGACACTTCATACAAGAGAGTCTGTCACATTTTATGCCCATTACCTTATCTTGAATTTTATTTTTTTGAAGAGGTTTTTGCCATAGGGCGGGTGCACTGACCAGAAAGAGAGCGAGAAATCACACCCCGGGGGGATGGCCACGCCGCAATCCCTTCTCCATTCTCCTCTTGGGATCTTCGGCACGCACACATTTGCACCCAGCGTGAGTTTAAGCCACCGGGTCCAAGACTTGAAACGCAGTCGACTACATGGGAGTCCAGCGACATAGCCATTACGCCAACTGCTGGTCCCTTGAATTTTATTTTTTAAGAGAGAATTTATTTTTGCTATAAGGCACATGTGCTCACAGGCGGCAAGGGATAGATCACCCCAACCCCCAAGGAGTTGCCACACCAAAAATTTCTTGAGAATCTCTTCTCTTCTTGAGATTTTGGGCATATGTGCACCTAGCATGAGTTTTAAGCCACCAAGTATGAGACTCGAACCAGTCAGTCACGTGGGAGTCCAGAGCCTTAACCACTACAGCACCTGCTGGCCCCAATCTTGTATTTCTTTCTTCATAGCAATTAACCCTTTCCAACTCACTGAGTTTATAACTGGCAGAAACCGAACACTTTCGTTTTCCTTTATAGTCTTTCTTTTTTAAGAATTAACTAACTTTATTATTTTCCAGTTTGATCAGGCAAAGCTAGAGAGAGAGGGAAAGTGAGAAAGCAAGCCACCAGGTCCAGGACTTGAACTGTGGTCGGCCATGTGGCAGTCCAGCACCTTTAACCACCAGACCACCTGCCGGTCCCTTCCTCTCTCCTTATGAACCTGTTCTGAAAAGGTATTTTCATTTTGCTGGTATTCATATAGGTTTCTATGTTTAGTAATATTTGCCTTGGTAGATCCTGAAATCCAGGTTATGGCAGCTTCCTAAAAATGAGTACAGTCTTATCTTAGGTACCTGAGTTTCTGAGGGAAAGTGTGTGCATTTCATCTAGCTTCTAGGAGATGCGGTTAAACTGAGAGCTGCTGTACAGCATCTGCTCTTCTAAAATCAGAAGGCTGTCCAGGTAAGATCTAATGGACCTCGTCATTATCCCTATCTTACTCTGAGGCAGTCAGGGTCTGACCCAGGTACTGCAACCCACAAACAAGAGATTTTCAAATGACACACTTTTTTTTTTTTTTTTTTTGAGAGGTTTTTGCTATAGGGAGCATGCACTTGCCAGACAGAGAGACAGAAAGTGAGAAATCACCCCCCAGGGGGTATGGCCACGCCGCAATCCCTTCTCCTCCGTTATCCTCTCGGGATCTTGGGCACGCACGCACATGCGCCCAGCGTGAGTTTTAAGCCACCAGTTCCGGGACGCGAACCGCAGTCGACTACATGGGAGTCCAGCAACGTAGCCATTACGCTAACTGCTGGTCCCAAACGACACACTTTTCATTAATGAAAAGTCAAGTAGCATAATTTTAACATCAAGAAAAGAGTAAACTGAAACAAGCAGTATTTATTTTATACAGGTGAAGTGGGCACTTTAAGTAAACTATAAAAAAGGAAATTCTGTTTACATGGTTTTACATATTAATTACTCTGGAAAGTTTCTGAACTCTGTTTAGTAGCAGATCTCCTTTCTTGATAGTTTCTTGGTACTGCCAGTTCTTGCTATCAGGCCTATAAATAAGTTCAAGAAAAAAAAAAAAAGAATTATTTACCAGTCACATTATTCCATGACAATAGCTGACCTACTTTTAAAAGATGCCGCCTGAAATTTAAAAAGAAAGAAGTAAAAAGCACTGACGAATGCCTCTTACTCTAAGCAGCATAACCACGATATACAAAATGAGAGTACCTGTTGGTTTCTACTATTTCATTCACTTTATCTATTTTGCAGTGTAGTCTCCCAGCAGCAATAAATCTGGAGAGTTCCCTAGTTGAGAGGAGAAATAAGATTAGTCTTATACAAAACTCTTAGAAAATACCAACTGCCCTGAGTTATTAGTTTCTCTTCCAGCTTGAGCCGTTGCGCTTGCAGTTAGTTGAGATGTCTCTTTTGGTGGATCGTAGGGATTAAGTCATCTACCAGGATAAAAACCAGGAAGCCATTCAGAACTACCTGAGTCTGGAGAACTGCTGGTGTGCTCATCGTTCTAACTGTAAGAACTATATCAAACAAAAGACCTACAAACAAGATTATGAGGGACCAGCAGTTGGCATAATGGCTGTGTCGCTGGACTCCTATGTAGTTCAAGTCCTGGACCCGGTGGCTTAAACTCACGCTGGGTGCATGCGCGTTTGTGCCCAAGATCCCGAGAGGAGAGTGGAGGAGACGGGATTGAGGTGTGGTCATCTCCCCTGGGGGGTGATTGCTTGCTTTCTGTCTCTCTCTGTTTTCCTGGCAAGCGCACGTGTCCTGTAGCAAAAACCTCTCCAAAAAATAAAAAATAAAAATGATTATGAAATGCAGCCTGTGGGTATGTAAACATGGTAACAGCAGTAGTGTCTACTGAAATAGTGACCCTCTTCCCCAACAGTGTTTTGCTAGGAGAAATGATGATGGTATCACCTAAATGTAAGTTGTTAAGGGAGGGAAAAAAGAATCTATGAAAACTCAAACTTGAAATTCTCAGAAAGTAAGGCCCTTCTAGGAAACAACTGGATCTCGGTGGTACTCCTTTGCCTCTAGAGCTGGTCCTAGAACAGTAGGGGAAAGGCGAACAATTCAAATGCCACTTGAAAGGGGTAAGTGCAACAACACTGCAGTGTATCTAAATGGCACTTTCCCGCCTCAGTGCGGCTTCAGTGCATCTCCTTCCACAATGTCCCACTAGCGAAGGCTTATCACCTACCCCATATCAATGCTAATAAATGGAGGGGATCGAACCTGGCTGAGGCCCAGCTATGAGGTGGCAGAGCTAGAGCAAGGCAGGCCCAGCTTTGTTCTCTACATGGCCTGTCATCCCTTTCACCAACACAGGAAAACCACATTAGTAAGGGCCAGCCCCTACCCTAAGTTACCACAATTTAGAAAAGAAAGAAAACTTAAAAGACACCAGTATCCTATTTTAACAAAGGTCATTTTTTAAAAATGAAATGCTGCTTTTCTTTCAGTGGAAGACAGGTGATATTTCTGGTGATGCGTAATTAAGAGGTTTAGGTTTCCTTTAAGACGTCTGCATTTCACTGAATACCAACTTTATCTCAAAACAAACTGATAAACGCATACTGAAGTGTTTAGCGAAAAATGTGTAGGTGTCTGAAACCTACTTTGACGTGGCTTAAGAAAAAAGGATGTGACAAATACAACAAAAAGTTATAATTCAGTGTGTAATTCTTTAGAGTGTTCTGTATGTTTGAATATTTTCGTAATAAAATATTGGCTGAAACAAAACCACTTAAGAAGAGAATGGTCTTATTTAAATGAAATTCAACTGCATTTAAAATTACTACATAGCTCTCACCATTTTTGCTGTGGACCACTCAATGTCTAGACCAGTGTTTGGGAACCACTGATCTAGATACCACGTGGGCATCACACACCCTCAACGTCTGCTCCTCCCCATTCCTACTCCCATTTCCCTGGTCTGGTCCGAGGCACTGCTACATCTCTTCATGAGCAACTGAGTGGCTCCACTGAGCTGTCTCCTTGCTCTGAGTAAGACACAGCATGAGACCACATTGTTGTCTTGTTTAAAATCTTCCCAACTTTCCACAGCACCGAGTTTTACACCCGAGACCACAGCATGAACTACAAGGCCCTACACAACGTTAGGGCTCAACAGGTGGCTGGACGGCCCCCAACCACGCTGCAGCCACACTGGCATCTCTTGTTCCTCTAATAGCCAAGTGTGCTGCCTTTTCTGCAGCTAAAGAATTCCACATGGCTGACTGCTCTCTGCTGTGAGAACAAAGCTCTACTCCCCAGCAAAACACATCTTAGGTATCAACAGTTCCCCACTGATAGAACTTTTCAAAAATCTCTACAGAGTCCTTTCTATCTGACATTATCCTTTGTATTAGTTTTCTTGCCATCTCTCTCCTAAAACTACAACGAAAGTCCAGGAGAAAGGGGACCTAAAACAATACCAGACAGTAATGGCAATGTTTGTTAAAGCATTGATTCAAGTGCTGAAAGCCCCACATCTGATCAGAGCTGAAGTAGCAATCTAAAAATTGGAAGGCATAATCAGAAGAAATATAACCAGAGGGAAAAGATGAGCTAGGGTCATTCCTACAGCTGAATGTGGGCTACAAACACTCCTTTTTTGAGGTTTTTGCCATAGGGTAAATGTGCTCACCAGAGGGGTGGGGGGAGAGAGAGAGGGAGAGAGCGTGACCATGCCACATCCCTTCTTCCCCTGACACCATACTGGATAAGGAGAGAGAGAGAGAGAGAGAGAGAGAGAGAGTGACCATGCCACATCCCTTCTTCTCCTGACACCATATTGGATACACCTGCACACGTGCCTGGCATGATTTTGAAGCCACCGGGTTTGGGACTTGAACTGCAGTTGGAGAGAGAGAGAGAGACCATGCCGCAATTCCTTCTTCCCCTGATACCATGGATACACCTGCACACGTGCCGAGAGAGAGAGAGAGAGAGAGAGAGTGACCATGCCACATCCCTTCTTCTCCTGACACCATATTGGATACACCTGCACACGTGCCTGGCATGATTTTGAAGCCACCGGGTTTGGGACTTGAACTGCAGTTGGAGAGAGAGAGAGAGACCATGCCGCAATTCCTTCTTCCCCTGATACCATGGATACACCTGCACACGTGCCCGGCATGATTTTGACGTGCCCAGCATGATTTTGAAGCCACCGGGTGTAGGACTTGAACTGCAGTTGGCCGTGTCCAAGTTCAGTGACATAACCACTATGCCATCTGCTGGCCCCAATAAGACTATTTTTGATAACTTGTGCAATGACCTTTAGCAAATCACTTACCCTTAATCAGTATTGCCATCTGTTAAAGGAAGGAACAGAACACGACGGAGGCAGAGATGACAGACAAGACTACAAGCATCGTATTTAAGGAAGAAATTATTTTTTTCCTTAAAACTGAAGGAAGCAATACAAATTGCTACAAGATCACACATTAAAAGGCAACTTTAAAACATAAATGAATGTGGTGTTATTTAAACTTACTGATCAATGAATTCCACACCAACACCAAACGCTTCTGCCATATAGCCCAGAGTTAATGACCTGTATGATTCCAACAGCTGGCTGTATGCATGAATTCTCATTTCTCTCACATAGTATCGATAATGAGGAGCAAAAAGCCAGTCCTTTTTCATTTCCTGTTCCACAACGGCTGCAATGAATGAGATGATAAATGATAAGACTCTCTCTCTCAGATAGATTAAAAAACTAAAGCGACTCTAGTTGAGTCTGACAGGTAAGATTCAAACAAGTTGAGCATTTTTCACTACCCTTCCAGTCCTCCCATCAACACCAGCGGCGGGAATGAGGGGCAGGCCAGCTGTGCAAACACTGCACTTAGGCAAAATCAGCGGTTTGACATCCCCCATGAGAAAGAGTCCTGCTTCTATAGGATCTGCTCACAGATAAGAACATTCCAAGACCCTGAGTGGATGCCTGCCACTGTAGGTAGACCTGAACTGGACACAGTCAACCCTGTTTTTTCCTATACATACATACCTGGGTACCACTGTACTAATATTTTAACCATGGAAAACTACTCATGCCCTTAAGTAGAAGTAAGCAAAAATTCATTTTACTCTTTTTTTTTTTTTTTTTTGGTTATAAACAATTCTAACAGGAACAGCAGATACAGTGACAAATGACTTAGAAGCAATAAATAGTCTATTAAAACAAAACACTTCAAACAGGGCTTGAAGATAACTAACAAAACTGTAACAGTTATTTATAACATAATCAGTTAACAGCCTTGATCTAGAAATGAATGGTAAAATGTACATAGGGTATTAATAAGCAGTGTACAAATACAGTTATTTTACTAAATAACTACCATATGCTCTTGTTTTAGGTAGGATACAGTAGTGACCAGAAGGCAAGATCTTTACTACGTCTGACAGAAACTACATCTTCAAAGGCAGAGATAGATGAACAGGACAAATCTCAGGGGATGACAGATTCTGTGGAAAAAATACAGGTGACGAAACAGTGACCCTCTACTGGATGGGGTGGACATGGAAGCCCTGAGGAGCTGGCTCAGCAGAGAGCAGGAAGCATAGGACAATGCAAATGACATACGGGTCCCATGGCAGGAACATGGCTAAGCCCAGGAATAGCAAGTAGGACATACTCAGACTTTAGGCAGGGAAAAAGCTATAGAGGTAAAGGTGGATGAGAGCTAAGAATCAAAAATGTACTTATGTATATGGCTTGAATAATATGGGAACCCCTGGCGGAGCAGCCTTTCTGGGGTGTTTTTCTAAAGGAGGAGGGGTGGGATTCAAGCACACTTTGAAAGTGTTCAGGAGCGCCCATTGGACACTTTGGGGTGCAGGCATGAACTTGGTGATCACTGCCATCCAGTTATGTTTCATGAAGACAGACAAGGGCAACGACTCGGCTAAATAAGGCAGACAGAAAGGTCTAGGTCCCTAGATGAGGAAGTGGGTCCCAAGAATTCAAGAGGATGTTGCTACAGAACCAAAAGAGCAAAGCTGTGGCAAGAAGCCAAGGCTGGTCACCTTCAAAGCAGGAAGGATGAGTTAGAGAACAGGTGATTTAGTAGCATGGAGACCAATGGCCACTAAACGTCAGATGGTGCTCCTCCTCACTAATGAAAGAAACATATAAAACATCAACATGAATCCGACTGCCGAGAGTATGGGAGACGATGGAGACAAACCCTCAAATTCTGTAACTTCAGAGAAGTATAAACTGGGTAAATGTAAATTGGCACAGTATTTCTGGAGGGCAGTAGGACCAAGATGTAACGCAGTCACCATTTACACAAGTCTGGCATTTGGGCTTCTTCCCTAAGGAAATGACAAGTAGGAAAGATGCACTGTAAGAGTGTTCAAAAACAGGGCCGCTGAATAGACTAAACCAGGAAACAACCTAATTTCCTGTCAGTAGAGAATAAATTATGGCACATCAGAAACAGCGAAATACCAGGAGGTCCTTAACAAAGGAGAAGTGGAAGCTCCAAGGAGCTCCACCTGACTAATTTGCCACTGTATGTCTTCTACATGACAGTTAAAAATACTTACTGTCTAACTTGCTTGTCACAGTGACATGAAAAGACATTCACATTATATTGTAAAGGGGAAAAAAAGTTACTTAGAAAACAGCAATGTAAAATATATCTACAGCTCATATTTAAAAGTGTTAGTTTCTTGTATCTGGATACCGTGTCCCTGAAGGCACACCTGAAACATGATCACAGCAGGTGCTGCTAGTGTAAGGACACTGGCTATCAGAGATTAAAGAAAGCCTTTCACTTGTCCTTCATACGTACTGTTGGAAAGTTTTCGATGTCTACATATAGCCTCGTGTTTTTGTTTACTCTTCAAAGTGCACATAAAAGAATAAAAGGTCTAGATGGATGTAACAAAATGTTTAAATGGTTATCTGTGGAACAATATCGTGTGAATGTGCATATGGATTTTGAGGGTGGGGTAGCATACACTACTATTCACTTTCTCAGTTTATTTTTTTTCTAAAAGCAATCAGGTATTACCTAGAAAAGGATACTACTTCATTTTACGACTGAAATTATTTTAAAGCACCTTCATCTATGACTCTTTGCAGATGCAATCTTACAAAAACAATAAGCTCTACATGTCTCACTATACAAATACAGATCAATGACATGAATAATAATCCTGTCATCAAAAGAAGATTCAACTATTCTGTCTTCTGCATTTAAAATGCCTGGGAAATTTATAAATTTAGGAGGTTAATATTGCAATCATTCCAAGGTTTTCTAAAGTCATCAATTTTATTATACTAGAATGGAATTCTCCCCCCACCCCTTTTTCGGAGATGTTTTTGCTATAAGGTGCGTGCACTCGCCAGAAAGCAAGAAATCACCCCCCAGGAGGGTTGGCCATGCCGCAATCCTTTCCCCTCCATTCTCCTCTCAGGATCTTGGGCACGCACGCACACGCGCCCAGCCTGAGTTTAAGCCACCGGATCTGGGACTCAAAACAGTCGACTGCATGGGTGTCCAGCGACATAGCCACTAGGCCAACTGCTGGTCCAGAATTTTCCCCTTATTGATTTACTTAATACAGCATTTACACAGAGCACTCAATAACGTACCAAATACTCTGATGATGTCAAGATCATTATGAAAATTTAAAAAAAGCATAAGGTCTGCATCCAGAATTTCTAGTTAGCAGAAGAGACAAACTAAGAATCACAAAAGAATGTGCTAAGTTTTAAGAGATAGTGCACGTGGCCAATAAGCACATAAAAAGATGTTCAGCATACCTAGTCATTAGAGAAATGCAAATCAAAATCACAGGGAGATTCCCTTTCACACTAAGATGCCTATGTTAAAAAGACGGGCGGTAACAAGCACTGGGTACGGGGAACTGGAACCCTCACACTACTGATCGGAAGGTCAATGGTGCAGTTGCTTCGGAAAACAGTCCGGCAGTTCCTTAAAAAAGGCAATCAAAGAGTTAACATGTTGCCCAGCAATTCCACTTAAGTCCACAGAAACACCTGTATGCAAATGTTCATTCCAGCGTATGTATAATAAAAAGTGGAAGCAACTGAAAAGTCTATCAATTAATGAATGGATAAACAAGATGTATATTTATATAATGAATTATCATTTGAGATGAAAACAAAATGAGAGACCAGCAGTTAGCATAATGGCTATGTCACTGGACTCCCATGTAGTTGACCACAGTTCAAGTTCTGCACCCAGTGGCTTAAATTCACGCCAGGCGTGTGTGCGTGTGTGCCCAAGATCCCGAGAGAAGAATAGAGGAGAAGGGATTGCGGCGTGGCCATCCCCCCTGGGAGTGATTTCTCACTTTCTATCTCTCTGTCTTTCTGGGGAGCACACACGCCCTTATAGCAAAAAAAAAAAGTACTGATACATGCTATTAACATGATGAGCCATGAAGCATTATGCTTAGTGAAAGAAGTCAGGCAGAAAGGCCACAAATTGTATGACTCTACTTACAACAAATGTCCAGATAAGTAAATTCAGAGAAACAGAAAGAATGTTAGTGGCTGGCAGAAGCCAGGGAAAGGGAGGAATGGGAGTGACTGCTAATGGGATGGGTTTCCTTTTGGGGTGATTAGATGTTCTAGAGTTAGTGGTGATGGTTGCACATCCCTGTCAATATAAAAACCACTGAATTACACACTTTAAAATGAGCAATTTTGTGGTAAATGATTTGTATCTTGATTTTAAAAAAGAAAGACATCAAAAAAAAAAGCCACAGGAAGGCAGAGAACTGAGAGACTTGTTTAGATGGGAAAAAAGAGGGAAAGTCTCCATATTTAAGTTGAATGATAGGCTGGAGACCCTCCAGCACCGTAAGGGGAGAAGACCGAGTCTCAACAGAACCTTGGTACAAAAGCGTCCGAGAGGAGAAAGCTGACAGAGTACCTCGTGCTGCCTGTTCCAACGTGACCTGCGGTAACTAGGAAGGACTCAGCCTAACTTACGTGTGTGGAGAAGGTGCTCCAGGACCACTGTGCCAGCTCACTGCGGGAACACATCACGACTTGGAGTCCTCCCTTCCCATTTTTTCCAAATGCTAGCTATTGGGCTGTCAGAAAAGTCATGATGCATTTTTACGTAGAAAACAGAAAAAATATGTCATGACTTTTCTGACGATGCAATATTTACCCTGAAATTTGCAGCTGAAAAAAGGAAGATCTGTAAGTTCTAGAAAAATCACTTGAGAAGGACCTTTGAGTCAACTTGGTCCAAGCTAACTCTTTTGTCATCTTAAAATCCAAGCAGGGCTGTGTATGTAGGATCACTGTAATTTCACTTTGGAGAAAAACAAGTGCTTTCAAAGGATTGCAAAAGGAATAAACTCATTGGCAAATTCAAGGCTCAGTTAATCTCAACCCAAAAGGAGATTCAGAATTCCCTCACATCTTTCCCCCCAGAAATGCAATACACATAACCATTTGCTCGCTTCGGCCTTATGTCCTCTTAAGACACTAAACCAAGGGTCTAGCAAACTTCTTTGGCCAAAGGTCAGAAAGCAAGTATCTCTAGGTTTTGCAAGCCACTGTCACATACTCTTTTTTAACAATGCTTTAAAAATGTAAACCTCACTCGCCCTGGCCACACACACACAGGCCAGTTTGCTGAACCTCTCTCAACAAAACTAGGCAGAAAATTAGCCATGTTATTGGCACAATACAATTTCAGATATAAGAAGAATCATTTTAGGTTACTTGCACAAAGAATCAGTAAGATGAATACAGATAATCGAAATAAGGAAATGTATTCTTACCTAATGATTGGAAGAAAACTGAGTAACGACATTCATAGAGTGAAAATAGATACTGCCGAACTGCTGGGAGACTGTGCAACACTTCAAGAATCTCTGCTCCTTTAATGACCTAGGGATTTACCAAGAGATTATGAATAAACCTTATGCTTCAAGATTTTTATGTATTTAAATAAAAAAGGCACAGGGAAGTCCTTAGTCTTTTTATTTTTTGTTATGGAGCATTTACACTTGCCAGAGAAACAGAAATCATTCCTTCTCCTCCCATCTTCTCTTAGGATTTTGGGCACACAAGCACACACACCTAGTGTGATTTTTAAGCCACTAGTCCAGGACATGAACTGCAAGGCCAGCCAAGTGGGATCGAGCACTTTAACCTCCATGCCACTTACTGGCCCACATACGACAGTCTTTAAATATAAGAGCTAAAGGTTCAGTCTTACCTTTTCCCTGAGATCTGGTCTTTCTAAGGCAATCATGCTTACATAGACAGTGTAAGTCACAAATGTTTTATAATCCATGAGTTCGTAGGATGTAAATGTTGAAACAGTGTCAAGAAAGAGTTCAGCTGCCTGTTTGAAATCACGAATAGCCACACAATAAAGACCCTGATACACTTTTAGGCGGTTTCTCCTGTCCCAGTCTCCTCCTTCTTCTATTAAGCTATTAAAAATAAACAAAAAATAAAAAAAGAAAGCTGTAAGGTCATAATCTGGAAACAGACAACGCTACTTTAAAAATTTTTTGTATTTTCAGAGAGAACAACTTGAACCAAAAAGAAATATTTTACTAAGTATTTCAAATATTTGACCAAATTACTAGTTATAAATAAAACAGGGAAATACTGTTTTTTTTCACCACAGGGTGTATACACTTGTTGGAGAGAGAGAAAGAGGGAAAGTGAGAAATCACCCTCCAGGGTAGATGGCCACCACCACAATCCCTTCCCCCCACTCACCTCCTGGGATTTTGAGTATGCACACACATACACCAGCATGATTTTTAAGCTGCCAGGTCCAGGGCTCCAACCGCGGTTGGCTTTGTGGGAGTCCAGCACCTAAACCATTATGCCACCTGCTGACCCCAGGCAAGTATCTTAAATCCGTTTCTCAATTACAGCACATAATTTGCACAATACATAATTTGAGGGCACATCTCCCCATTGCTAAAAATACCTTTTGGCCTTTTCTGTGTTTCGTGTGATGAGATCATTATCCATATAAAATAAGCCAATTCTAAGGAGATAGAATACAATATCCAGTCGGTGACCCAGAGCCACAGTTTTGTCATATGTCTTGCGAAAGGCTGTTAGAGCTCCCTCCTGTCAAGAAAGCCAAGGCAACAGAAGAGAAAAGATTACAAGTTTCCAAAGCTATCAGTTGTCCAAGATTTTCTTCAAAAACGATGAGGCAGTAGTAGGTAAAACAAGATAGCCATGGATTGATAATTATTGAAACTGGTTGGTAAGTGGAGGTTTATTAGAATATTCACTATACTTATACAAAGTATAAAAAATATTTTAAAATGCCTAGTCATATAGTTGTATTCTAGAAAATTTAAGGAAAACAATAACTTATTCACAATTGTGAATTCATCTATCCATATGTTCCATTTTTTCCCTTTACTTTTATAATACACTACTTTCAAAATAACTTTACTGTAAATTTTCAATCACCTTTCAAAGGCTAATAGCAACAGTAGCAGTATTAGAACTGAATCTGTCTCAAAGCACTGCAGAACAAAAACGTTTCTGTTGCTTTAAGGTGGGAACATGAATAAAATAATTTCTTTATACTTGGTATACTTTTCAGTCTCTAACTGGTTTATTTTATATATTTGTTATGCTTCAGAAATTTATAAAAGGGAGTGGGATAAAACCAATGGGTATACCTAGCATAAATCTTCGTTTCTAAATATTATTTCCCCACTAAAAGAAACCAGAGGATTCTAGGGGGGAGAGAGAGAGGATTCCAGGTTTGAAGAGGGAAAAATTATAGGTGAGCCTGTAAGATTTCACTGTATCAGAAAATAAAGAGAACCAATGAGATCATATCAAAAGGGAAAACAAACTACCAACAAACCTGCAACAAACTGAGTACCATGAATAATAAAGACTAGACTAAGTGGTAACACAGTGAATAATAAAGCAATATCATTAAGAACTTGCTAATAATAAACAAAATAAGATATAAAAACCAAAACAGTAAACAGGAGAGGGAAGGAGTTCTTTTTGAGAATGCTACTAGATTAAAAAAAAAAAAGAAGAAACATATTAGAACATCATCATCTCACAATCCCCCGATGCGGATTCAGACATGACGTTTAAGATCTGAATCAAAACCTTTAAGTTTCTCATTCACATGCATTAAGTTAACATCTCATCTTTATAACCCAACTAGACTAGCTGCACTGGCACAGTGGTAACACAATGCTTTGCAATTCTGGAAGTCATAGGAAAGGTCCGAGTTTAGAACCCTTGTTGACCTACACACACCAGGAGTGTATATATGATCTTGGCTACCTTTCTGTCTCCCTCATAAAAGATACAAATAAGGGACAGATAGTGGTAATGCAACACTGCAATGCTCAATCCACATGGAAGGTACTGGGTTTGTGTTTGAGGGCATCCTTGTGTACACTAGGTACACACGTGCCCGTGATCTGGGCTGACTGGGGGTGGACGATGGCAGGAAAACCCTGTTAGGTGTGCCTATTTGTCTCTTTCTCATGGGAAAAAAATACAAATAAACTAAAAAGAAAACAAAAACCAACCAAACCACATACATAAATACAACCTAAAAATAAACACAAAGTATCAACTATTTTTGAAGTTTTCTATATTTTCTAAATGTTTACAGAGAGTAAGCCTAAAATATATAAATTGGAGAGCAAAAATAAAACACCTTGTTTTGGGCCAGCAGGTGGCATAGTGGTTAAGACAACTGGACTCCCACATGGCTGACCACAGTTTGAGTCCCAGACCTGGTAGCATGCTTTCTCATTTTCCTTCTCTCTCTCTGTATCTCTCAGGTCAATATCAAAAATAAACAAAGAAATAAATTAATTAATAAAGATAATGACTAAAATTAAATTAAAAAAAAATTTTGGAGAGGTTTTTGCTATACAGTGCGTGCACTCACCAGAAGACAGAGAGAGAGAGACAGGAAGCGAGAAATCACCCCCCAGGGGGGATGACCACGCTGCAATCCCTTCTCCTCCATTCTCATCTCGGGATCTTGGGCATGCACGCACACGCGCTCGGTGTAAATTTAAGCCACCAGGTCCGGAACTCAAACCGCAGTTGACTACATGGGAGTCCAGTGACACAGCCATTATGCCAACTAGCTGGTCCCAATTAAATAAAAAATTATTAAAAAAAAAAAACTTGTTTTAAATTTTAATAAATAGTAACATTAAAGCACTACTTTGTACCAGATATCTGTGTTTGCCCCTATCTGTACTCAAAGTACAGGAAATCATAATAATTACTAAAGCTGGAAACAGAACACATGCAATCTAGTTCCAGAGCTCATGCTATTTATTTTCTACATTAACAGGTCATCCTATGTCTTAACTATTTCAGAGTCCATTACCTAAAATTAAGAAAGCTCATCCTCATCAAATTAAAAACCTGTAAAGATCCAGTTCTGGCGTGTACTCCTCTACTGCGCTCGTGATGAAGTACAAACAAGCTGGATGTTATGCAGGACAATTGGCTGTGCATATTAAAATAATGACTGTCTGCTGTCCCACAATCTCACTTCTTAGAGGAATATTAGGAGACATATGTATGTGTTTCTACATCATCGGTTTGCTCAACTGAAAACAACATCCATGTCATAACTGAACAAACCATGGCATAGGCCTACAGTAGAGTAGTAAGCTGCAGTAAACCAGAACAAACAAAATGTACATTAACATGGGAAGACCTCTTCGGTCTCTATGCACCATGGATATGACACTGAGTAAGGGTAACCAGGATCACGTGAGCACACTGTACTCCCATGACGATAAAAAGGGTTTTTTTAATACTCCCAGTTTTCTACAGGTACACATACACACATATACGTGCACAATAAATGACCTAAAAAGGTTTATCTGAGGACAGAGAGAGTAAAGAAAGAGCAAAAAGGACTTCAGCATTTACTACTACGATGTCTTAGTTCCTTATAAGGAAAATATCACTAGTATACATTTCAAAATGCACCAAAACCAATGCTCTCCCATCAAGAGAGAAGAGTAAACTACTGAGAATGACCCCAATTTTGGGGGGGTGGGGAAGGAGTGACCAAACAAAACCACTGCACATGTATTTATGATTTTACTGGCAGGGACAGGGATGCAGAAGAGCACAGACCCGGCTGCTGTGTAGGGCAGGTGTGTGTACTGCAAGAAAGCTTATTACTTTTTCCTTTATTCATCTTTGCATCAATCCACTAGTTCTGGTCATTTACATTTACACTTTTTTTAAAAAAAAAAATAAAAAAGGAAGTTCATTTTTAAAATGAGGTGTTATTCATTTGGAATAGTCCTTAGTTTTAGATGATACCGACTATGGTAAAGGGACCCTTCTCCACTCACCTTGTCACCTATCCGACAGAGGTACTCAGCCTTTGCCATCATTGCATCCCGAATTTCACTCTCTCCCAGATTCTTCTCAGCATCTTCCAGCTCCTCATCCAAACGTTTCAACTCTTCTTCATTCGCCTTCTTCATTTTATTAAGTAGGTCCATGTCCATCTGCCAGTCGAGGGATTTGCACAAGGCTTCATAATATGGAGCCATGTCTGAAAGCCAAAAGGGGCACGTATGAGGGTCTGCTACACCCCCAAAGTCAGCGTCTGCCCACCTCTTGCCCACACACTGCTGGGTCATGCACCAGTCTCCCACCCACTACCAGGAAGGAATGAGATACATCTTGGGACAACAAAACTGCTTGCTGGTGGGAGACTGCAACAGGGCCACTCTAGGAGCTACCAGTCTCCACTAGGGTGGCGGGAGGGCAATCCGCCGTTCGGGATGGCCTCTGTCCCGAAGGAGTTTTCAAGCAAGGGGAAAGTGCGCCTGTTCACAGACACATGTTCGGATACGTCCGTTCAAACATTCACCACTACGTGCCACTCACAGCTAGGACGGACGAAGGGACCCAAACCCAAACGTGCAGTGCACGGGCAGCTTAGCTGTCCTACAGGAAAACCCCTCGCCCCAAGCAGTCTGCAACAACGGCAAGTCACTGGCCGAGCCTTTGCTCTGTGTCTAGCACCGGGCGGAACACCTTAAGCATCCCTCCGAGGGGAAGGGACGCACAGACCCCTCTGACAGCAAGGCGGGGGCCCCAACCAAAGACTCTCAAAAAGCAGAGAAGCTAGGTCCGGTCTCGGGGTCCCGTCGGAAAGGCGCTCCGAAGTCCGGAGCGCCGTCGGGGAAAACTCCCGCAGACTCCGGAGCGCGGGACCGGCCTGGGCTAGGCCGCTGACTCGGCGCTGGCGCGGGCCTTACTGTTATCGCGGACCGCCGCCATCAGCTCGTCGCGCACCGCCGCGTCCCCGCGGTGCTCGGGCAGGCTGAGTAGAAAGCGCAGCTGCGCGATGCGCAGGTCGGGGTTCTTGGGCAGACCCTCCTCCTCCAGGTTCTCCAGCGGCATAGTGGCAGCGGAGGACAGTGGCAAAGCGAAGACGGATCCTAGGTTCGGACCTGCTGCGGCAGCGGAAGTGGGAGGAGTCGACCGGGAGGTCCAGACTCCTTCAGCCCGGCTTCCGGTCCTGCCGTCTCCGCCGCTGCTCACAGCGCCCCCTTTTGGATACCTCCAGGAACGCCTCGCCCGGCCCGAACGCCTGCGCCCCCGTGTGGTCACCAGGAACTTTTTTTTCACTCAAGGCCCGCAGGGTCCCAAGGTGGGTGGGGCCCAACTCCAAAGTAATCTCTTGAAATCTTAAGGTACTTTGGAGGTACTTTTCATTCCTTTTGCAATTGATAGGAACTGGCAATCATTTGAAAACGTGCTAAAAATAAAAAATACTAACGATAAAATAAAACACCTCAAGTTGAGTCCTTCTCCTGTTACTCATTTACTTTTAATCTTCTTAATGCTAGGAGATACACTGTCAGCCCGTTTGGTAGATTAGAAAACAGGCACAAAAAGTTTAGAGTACAAGATCAAGAAAGGTCATGCAACAGCTATGTGGCAGGGCCTAAATGCAAACCCCCTACAATCCACATCTTGCTCTACAATCCACATTTTTCTGCTTTCCTAAGGAGAAAAAAATGGCACTGAGGATTTCACAGTTTTAATACAACAGCACTATTTTGTTTCTATATAAATTTAATCATTGCGGACCCACATTTTCAGTCAGACTCTTCAGAATGGGTCATTTTATATAAAATCCCACCTCATATATTCACCATCACTTAGTTTTACTCATTCCTCCGTAAGAGGTGTCTTTAGGTTGGCCAGGATTCTTACTTTCCTGATATAAAACCTGAGATAAACCTTTGAATGCAATGACCCATTCATACTATGCTTTTTTCCCCTTAGCATAAATTGCCATGAAGGAAGAATAGGCATAGGAAGTAAGAGTCTTGTGATTTGGGGATATATTTACAGTGAGATGATGTTCCAAAAGAGTTGAACCACTGAAATGGTTGGAACCGCCACATTCTCATAGCAGAAGGCATTTTAATGTAGTACATATTTTTAGAAAAATGAAATAAGTATTTTGAAGACAACTCAAATGACAGAGAAAACATGAAAAGAAAAACAAAATTACCTGCCCTCTACCACTGTTAAACTTTGGGTGAAAAACTTTCTAAACATCTTCCACTTATTCATTCAACAAACATTATTGTATGGCAACAAAGTACCAGGCATAGTTCTAGGCACCAGGGACAGAGCTATGAAGGGTTCAAAGCCCTGGTCCATGAATTTACATTCTAGAAACACAACTTTATTAAAATTCACCAAGGTATATGAATAGACTCATTCTACACTTGTACTTTTATCTGCTTTGTTCATTCCACCACACTGTGAGTATTTTCCCATGCCAATTAATATAGATTAACCCTATAGGATTCCATTGCATTTAGATATCAACTTTCTCCCTATCAATTCTCAACTGATAATTTACATTTTTTTTCACTCTGACAAACTTGCAGTGTCAATTATAGGTGTGCATATATATTGGGTCATTGGAAATGTCATGATGCAGTTTTTGCATAGAAAAACAGAAAAATGCTATGACTTTCCCAACGACCTAATATTTTCACAGTTATGTCTTTTTTTTTTTTTTTTAGATTTTGTTTTGTTTTGTTTGCCATAGGGTGTGTGCCCTTGCTAGAGCGAGACAGAGAGAAAGAGAAAGTGAGAAATCAGCCCCTACCCCAGAGGGGATAGCCACACCACAATCCCTTCTGCTCCATTCTCTTCTCGAGATTTGGGGCATGCATGCACATGCACCTGGCATGTTTTTCAGGCCACCGGGTCTGGGACTTGAACTGCGGAGTTGGCCAGGTGGGAGTCCAGTGCCTGAACCATAACGCCACCTTCTGGTCCAATACAGTTGATTATGCCTTAATCTAAACCCCAAAAGGGCATTTGCTGAAAAAGAGGATATAAAAATTTTACATTTTTGTATCTCTAGAAAGGCTATGTGAATTCTTTTTCCATAAATGACAAATCAATTTACATTTCCACCAATATTGAACACAAGGCCTGGAGAGGGAAAAAATAATATCTTTTCCTCACAGTTCGTAACCAAGGAGGCACCTACAATAAAAGATTAACAGGAGAAAAGCATACACATTCATTTAATGTATGTTAATGATACAGGAGTCTTTGAAATGAAGATCCAGGGGTCAGCAGGTGAGGTTGTTCAGGCCCTGGACTCCCACATGGTTGACCACAGTTTGAGTCCGGGACCTGGTGGCTTCCTTTCTCATTTTCCTTCTCTCTCTCTCTCTCTCTCTCTTGCTCTTGTCTGTTTCTCTCTGGTGAATGCATGTGCACTATAGCAAACAAAATAATAATAAATAAAATTAAATAATATCCAAAAAAAGAAGATCCAGAGAAGTAGAGGAGCCTATACATTTTTATGCTAAGTGACATGCAAGGTGGACAGTGCTACAGAAATGAAGTTTGGGTAAAGAGGGTTTGATCTAATAGCAATGAACTGGGGGAATTTAGCAAGACTTGTTTGTTCTACTCTGTTTCCATGTGTCCTTGGAGATAAGGATATTTCTTTCCTTCAGGTATAGAAGGGTTATCTCAGGAATGAAAGTCATTATGACTTCAGAAAAAAAGTCAAAGAATTCTTTTATGGCCAGCTTCAGAGAAGGATGTGAGAAGGCAAGAGGGACCTACCTGCTCCTGCTGTTTCCTCGCATGTCAAAGTGCCATGTTTTCGAGTCACGTGTCCTAATTTCCATCAGACCTGTCTCCCTTCGTGGCCAACATGCTTCCATCAATCATTTTACACTTTGCTAACAATAACATTGTTCTACTTTACACTTCTTTTGATAATAAGTGGGGTTGAATTTTTCTCCCACATTTATGCTGATTAGTTCTGTTTCCTGTGCTATGAAATTCCATTCGGCTTTGTCAGTTCTCTGTGGAACATTTCCTCATTGATTCAGAAGCAATCTTCACATTTTAAGGATACTTTGTCATGTGTTGCTATTCTTCTCATTTATTTTTCTGCATTGTTACGGTGTTTTCTTCTCAACATAAAAGTTTACAATGTCTGTCTAGTTAAATGTACCCGTCTTTTCAGAGCTGTGCAAGAATTAGATCTATAATCATAGATACATTTTTTTGTTGTTTGTTTTTTGACTTTTGCCAGAGGGGGTGTGTGCTTGCCGGAGACTGAGAGAGAAAGTCAGAGAGCACCTCTCATGGGGTTGGACACGCTGCAATCCCTTGTCCATTTCTCTCCCTCTTGTGGGGATTTAGGCACAAACAGGCACCCAGCATGTCTGAAGCTGCCAGGCCAGAGATTTGAACCGTGCAGTCAGCCATGAGTCACCTGGCTACCTTAACCACCAAGCTGGGAGCTAGCCCACAGACTCGTTTTTAAATGAGGGAAAGCCTGTATTAATAGTTACCCAGTTTAAGCTATACACAGCTGATGTGTTCTGATTTCCATTCACCCGACTGTAGGGTCATAATCTTATTAAGGTTGCAATGGCCAGAAAATAAAAATGATGGGGGATTCTGTGGCTTGTCACGTTCCAGGTGCAGATGGCCTGTGAGGAGGCCACATCCCGAGTCCTGCCACCAGCACAGAGGACGCCAATTCCCAGTCAGGCCTGTTGTCATCTTTTCTCTTTAGCATCGTTGCCATGAATTGCTGAGAAATCAATGGAGCCCTGAACTGCTGCTGTGATCCAGTTGCCCAGCTGATCACAGCGGCTTCTTGCCTCGTATTGACAACTCATTATTGAACAGTAAATCACCCATTCCATCAATCTCTGGGTAACCATTAACTCAATTTGACTGGATTAACTCGTTTTACAAAGACCCTTCTTTAAGCTCAAAGTCTGGGCTCTTTGACATCTCACAGAAGGAAAACAAATATGTCTCTTCTTTGTCAAATCCTGCTCTGAGTAATTAAAAATGTGTAATGAAAGCAGGTTATGGTGAACTAAGTGCATGGAGGTATTCTTGTATTTGCTGTTTGTAGGATTTATTTATTTATAGATTTTTTTTTTTTTTTTTTTTTTTTGGGGAGGTTTTTTCTTTTGG
>NW_006160083.1:1144416-1168670 GCF_000334495.1 Tupaia belangeri chinensis | reverse complement strand
TTTTGTTTTTTTTTTTTTTGTGGAGAGGTTTTTGCTATAGGGTGCGTGCGCTCACCAGACAGAGAGAGAGAAAGAGAGACAGAAAACGAGAAATCACCCCTCAGGGGGGATGGCCATGCCGCAATCCCTTCTCCTCCGTTCTCCTCTCGGGATCTTGGACACGCATGCACACGTGCCCGGCGTGAGTTTTAAGCCACCGGGTCCAGGACGCGAACTGCGGTCGACTCCGTGGGAGTCCAGAGACATAGTCATTACACTAACTGCTGGTTCCCAAGGCCTTTTTTTCAATTAGAAACTGGCTTGATGTAGAGATCCTCCCAAGCGGGACCTTGTTCCCTCAATGCATTCCCTGCGCTTGCCTTTCTGTTAGCTGGCTGGGCTGAGAACCGTGCTGTTTCTGAGCGCTGGATTCTTTCACTCTGAGCAGAGCCTCCAGCCCCCTGCTCTGGTCTCTCCGGCTGTTGACGGTGATGACTGCCATGCCCGCGACACGGAAAAACGCCTTCGGAGTGTGTAATTAACTTTATCTGCCTTGCTGTGATGCTCACTTCTAATTACAGCTCTTTCATTGAATAGCAAAGCCTTCCTGCGAGAGGACCTGGTTACAGCGCACCAGCCTATGTCCAAGAGGCATGCGCGCAGGTAGAGGCGGCCTCGCTGCGCGGCCCTTACACAGTTGGGGACCACACCACATGGCGGCGGCTCACCCAGCATCTGTTCGCTACGCGCTGGATGCAAGTTACCGCGACAGGGTGATCAATCGACGTGTTGTGCTCCCGTCTTCCTCACTAAATGATACCTTTCCAAAGGAGCATTTTGGAAGAAAAAAGTGTGCTTAGGAACTGTTGCTCCCGGAGCAGGTTATCGAGTTAAACACTATTAGTTTTCTTTTTCGACTACAAGAAGCCACTTAGCAAAAGAAAGACGCGCTCAGTGCCACCCCGCTGTGGGACGTAACTGCTATGTGCCAGGCAGGAATCTCAGTGCCCCCGGGGTGCAGGATAGAGCAGTGGTCAGTAAACGGAGCTCATATTCTGGTGGGGAACACGTGGGAAGAGACAAGGAAACAAAACACCACTACATCCGTTTTTCCCAGAGTGGCAAGATTAGGGAAGACCAGAACACATGAGAGAGAGAGGGATGAGAAGGAAAGGCTTTCCAAGGAGGTGACATCTGGGCAGGATTAAAGTGACAGGTTTGGGGGACAGCAGGTGGCTTGGTAGTTAAGAGCACTGGACTCCCATATAGCTAGCCCCCAGTTCAAGTCCCAGACCTGGCAGCTTGCTTTCTTACTTTCCCTCTCTCTCTCTCTCACTCTGGTCAAATAAAAATAAATAAATACATAAATAAATAAAGTCAAATAAAATAATTCTTTAAAAAAATGACGGGTTTGGGCTAAAGTCATCATCGTACCCATTTTCTTTACTAATATTCAAATAAGTGGTGAAAATTCTTTTTATAGCTTGTTTTCCTCTTCATGACTTAAAAGTAAGCGCACAGGTGGGCATGGCGGCACATGTTTGTAATCCTCACCACTCGGGAGGCGGAGGCAGGAGCATGCGAGTTTGAGGCCCGCAAGGGGAACATGGTGAAACCCTATGTCTAAATAAATAAGGGTAGAAGGAATGCCCCATAATCCATGCAGGCAGTAGGTTTCCAATCCTGGAATTTGATGTGAAAACTCAGGAACTTGCAACAGGGCCTGAACAACCACAGAGAAATGGCCGGGCTCCTTTTCCTGAGGCGTTGCCTGAGTTTACATCCCTATTGTGTCACCTGTCCCAGCGTAGCCTCTCCACAAGGTGGAGACTCACAGGTAGTAAGAAGCAGTGAGGAGACTCGCAGGTAGTAGAGGCCACAGACACGGCAGGGCCAGGACTGGAGAGGAGGCCCCAGGACTGGAGAGGAGGCCATGGGGAAGAGTAGCCGTGATGGCTCAGGAAGTGAGCAGCGAGCTAGAACCACTGGCCAGCAGGGGCAGGAGGTCCAACCTCCATCCTAAGGATTAACAGAGCCAGGGGAGGGTCTGAGGAAAAGCAGAGAAAAGAACTGAGTCAGCCCAGCCCTGCAGGACAGCACCTAAGTGCTGCATGTAGGAAGCTGGATTTCACATGGGCTACTCAGGTTCGAATCCTGGCCTCAGTGGCTTGAAAAACACGTCCAATGCATGCGTGTGTGTGCACCCCGAATCCTGACAAGATGGAGAAAAGGGGGAGAAGAGATTGTACCTTGATCATGCCCCATGGTGGGGAGTGTTTTCTTTATTTTTTTCCCTGGCAAGCACACGCATCCTCTGTCAATTAAGAAAGAAAAGATCATCTTTAAAAAATTTTTTTTTTATAAAGAGTGGAGTCACAGAAAATGATGACACACAGGAATGAACATTCATCGACTTATTCAGTGAAGGGACTTAGGCTGGCCTTACGTTCAGATGCACCAGGAAAAACATCCCTATAAGGTCAACTTGTGCTTCGTTCCAGTTCATGTCTTCCCCACTCGCCTACCAACCTATTTCTGGAGTACTCATGAGACATGCCCACGTGGCCAAGTTCCAGTATTTCTTTCCTTTTTCACTGATTTTTCATTATCCTCACAATAAATGCCAGCCAATGCCAGCTCCAGAGTGAGCCTCTGCTCCGAGGGAGAGCAATTGATAAAATTTAATGAAACTGCCCACCCGTTCACCCTTTGACTCAGTGAGCCTACTTGAGGAGACTTACTCTGAAGATACCACTCCAATAATAAAAAATGCAAATGCGTAGGGTTATGCACGGCAGCATTATTGGATATTGCAAAATACTGGAAACAACCTAACTGCCCAAATAGAGGAAAATGGTCACATAACCTCACACACACACCACATACACATGACATGTAACATGGCAGAATATCCTACAGCTGTAAAAAAAGAGAGCAATTTCGACAAATCAAGGGCTATCATTCAACAATAACAAATAAAAAACTTTACAAAGGATGACTCACTAGGGAACAGCAGATGGCATAATGGTGATGTTGCTGGACTCCCACATAGTCAACTGTGGTTCGAATGCTAGACCCAGAGGCTTAAAATTCACGCCAGGTATGTGTGCACGCGTGCCCAGAATCCTGAGAGGAAAATGGAGAAGGGATTGCAGCGTGGCCATCCCTGCAGGGGGTGATTTCTCACTTTCTGTCTTTCTGTCTCTCTGTCTCCGGTGAGTACATGCACCCTGTAACAAAAAAGTCTCTCTAAATTAAAAATAAAAAAGGATGACTTACTATAAAATTACAAATTCAAAAACAGGACATGAACTACCAAAAGGAAAAAAGAAAAAAAGAAAAAGTATCTCTGATTTTTGTAACCAAGAATCTTTTTTAAAAAAATATTTATTTATTTCGGTATTGTTATTATTTTTCATTTGACCAGGCAGAGAGAGAGAGAAAAGAAAAGTGAGAAAGCAAGCCACCAGGTCTGGGACCTAAACCATGGTCGACCACGTGGGAGTCCAGCACTTTAACCACCATGCCACCTGCTGCCCCCTTAACAAGAATCTAAATACACAGCCACAGAAAACACACGTAACTGTGTTTCAGTCTGTTTACCATAAAGTGAACTTTGGGGAAGAATTAAATAGTGACCGTTTAAACTTGAGCTGCAGTTTAATCTTGGGACAAATCAGAACTGTGTTGGCCTTCCTATTACGCAACTAGAATGCAATACTTAGTACTGCTTAGGACACGCAGGTGGGTTGGGGGAAGGAGGTGGGCTTGAGAGTTCAAGGCTACAACGTTTTCTGATGGATCCCTGCCCAGAAAGCTTGCATCTTCTCAGTCATCCTTGTTTATCCACACACTTTTTCCTCTGAAAAGCCCAGGAGGGAGCAGGGTGCAGTGTTTCATGTAATGACCAGCAGAGGGTAGCAGCCCCCACCGAGTCCTGAATTGCTGGGAAGCCTGGAACGTGGGTCCCAGGCCTGCTTGGAATCAGGGATTCTAGGCCAGGTGGGTGCGTCCAGGCGCTGCCCACGGAGAGCGGAAGGGGAACAGTGAATCTGAGCGTTTTCTGAATTCACAGGAGGAAAGGCATAGGGAAAAAACCACTCACGCCAAAGCTGAGTCCATCCGTTGAAATCCAGCCCCTGAATGCAGCTACAAATGAATCAAACGCTCTTGAAAGATCAATGCAGGTGGCATGGTGGTTATGGTGCTGGACGCTCCCACATGGCCAACAAGAGTTCGAGTCCTCAATCTGGTGGCGTGCTTTCTCACTTCCTCTCTCTCTCACTCTTAATCTCTGTCTCTCCCTGCTCAAATTAAAAAATAAATGAATGAATAAATAAAATAAAATAAAAAATTATATATAAAAAATAGATCAGTGTTCTGATATGAGGTGCAAAGGCAAGACATAATCCACAGGGGGAAAAAAAACTTAGGTTCTCCATTGGGAAAAAATACATAGTAAACACGATGATGGAGACTTTATGTAAAATGGAAATTAATCTGAAAAGAATTAATAACAAAGATTGGCATTCCTAATTTTAGACCCTGCCATCTAGGTGATAACCTTGGGAATCATAGGAATCAGTCCTTTCTATATGTAGCCAGCCATAGGCTGATTTAACCGGGCAAGCACACGCATCCACTGTCAATTAAGAAAGAAAAGATCATCTTTAAAAAATTTTTTTTTTATAAAGAGTGGAGTCACAGAAAATGATGACACACAGGAATGAACATTCATCGACTTATTCAGTGAAGGGACTTAGGCTGGCCTTACGTTCAGATGCACCAGGAAAAACATCCCTATAAGGTCAACTTGTGCTTCGTTCCAGTTCATGTCTTCCCCACTCGCCTACCAACCTATTTCTGGAGTACTCATGAGACATGCCCACGTGGCCAAGTTCCAGTATTTCTTTCCTTTTTCACTGATTTTTCATTATCCTCACAATAAATGCCAGCCAATGCCAGCTCCAGAGTGAGCCTCTGCTCCGAGGGAGAGCAATTGATAAAATTTAATGAAACTGCCCACCCGTTCACCCTTTGACTCAGTGAGCCTACTTGAGGAGACTTACTCTGAAGATACCACTCCAATAATAAAAAATGCAAATGCGTAGGGTTATGCACGGCAGCATTATTGGATATTGCAAAATACTGGAAACAACCTAACTGCCCAAATAGAGGAAAATGGTCACATAACCTCACACACACACCACATACACATGACATGTAACATGGCAGAATATCCTACAGCTGTAAAAAAAGAGAGCAATTTCGACAAATCAAGGGCTATCATTCAACAATAACAAATAAAAAACTTTACAAAGGATGACTCACTAGGGAACAGCAGATGGCATAATGGTGATGTTGCTGGACTCCCACATAGTCAACTGTGGTTCGAATGCTAGACCCAGAGGCTTAAAATTCACGCCAGGTATGTGTGCACGCGTGCCCAGAATCCTGAGAGGAAAATGGAGAAGGGATTGCAGCGTGGCCATCCCTGCAGGGGGTGATTTCTCACTTTCTGTCTTTCTGTCTCTCTGTCTCCGGTGAGTACATGCACCCTGTAACAAAAAAGTCTCTCTAAATTAAAAATAAAAAAGGATGACTTACTATAAAATTACAAATTCAAAAACAGGACATGAACTACCAAAAGGAAAAAAGAAAAAAAGAAAAAGTATCTCTGATTTTTGTAACCAAGAATCTTTTTTAAAAAAATATTTATTTATTTCGGTATTGTTATTATTTTTCATTTGACCAGGCAGAGAGAGAGAGAAAAGAAAAGTGAGAAAGCAAGCCACCAGGTCTGGGACCTAAACCATGGTCGACCACGTGGGAGTCCAGCACTTTAACCACCATGCCACCTGCTGCCCCCTTAACAAGAATCTAAATACACAGCCACAGAAAACACACGTAACTGTGTTTCAGTCTGTTTACCATAAAGTGAACTTTGGGGAAGAATTAAATAGTGACCGTTTAAACTTGAGCTGCAGTTTAATCTTGGGACAAATCAGAACTGTGTTGGCCTTCCTATTACGCAACTAGAATGCAATACTTAGTACTGCTTAGGACACGCAGGTGGGTTGGGGGAAGGAGGTGGGCTTGAGAGTTCAAGGCTACAACGTTTTCTGATGGATCCCTGCCCAGAAAGCTTGCATCTTCTCAGTCATCCTTGTTTATCCACACACTTTTTCCTCTGAAAAGCCCAGGAGGGAGCAGGGTGCAGTGTTTCATGTAATGACCAGCAGAGGGTAGCAGCCCCCACCGAGTCCTGAATTGCTGGGAAGCCTGGAACGTGGGTCCCAGGCCTGCTTGGAATCAGGGATTCTAGGCCAGGTGGGTGCGTCCAGGCGCTGCCCACGGAGAGCGGAAGGGGAACAGTGAATCTGAGCGTTTTCTGAATTCACAGGAGGAAAGGCATAGGGAAAAAACCACTCACGCCAAAGCTGAGTCCATCCGTTGAAATCCAGCCCCTGAATGCAGCTACAAATGAATCAAACGCTCTTGAAAGATCAATGCAGGTGGCATGGTGGTTATGGTGCTGGACGCTCCCACATGGCCAACAAGAGTTCGAGTCCTCAATCTGGTGGCGTGCTTTCTCACTTCCTCTCTCTCTCACTCTTAATCTCTGTCTCTCCCTGCTCAAATTAAAAAATAAATGAATGAATAAATAAAATAAAATAAAAAATTATATATAAAAAATAGATCAGTGTTCTGATATGAGGTGCAAAGGCAAGACATAATCCACAGGGGGAAAAAAAAACTTAGGTTCTCCATTGGGAAAAAATACATAGTAAACACGATGATGGAGACTTTATGTAAAATGGAAATTAATCTGAAAAGAATTAATAACAAAGATTGGCATTCCTAATTTTAGACCCTGCCATCTAGGTGATAACCTTGGGAATCATAGGAATCAGTCCTTTCTATATGTAGCCAGCCATAGGCTGATTTAACCCTACCACGTGCTCAACCAAGTACCTCACGCCACGGGGGAAAAAGCAGAAGACTCACACCCTGTCATCAAGGCAAACAAAGCAAAAGCTTCATTAAAAAAACCTCAAGTCAATGAATATTTAAATGTGAGCTGGGATGATATCAAAGAGACATTTTACAAATAAATAGGCCCAGCCAGGGATGCGGGTGGCCATGCACCATTCTGGAGCCATATGGGAAGGTTCAGGGTTAGGTCCCCACAGACCTGAGCATGACCCTGATCCTGGCTGCGTGGAAGGCTGGGGGGAGGGGTGTGACAAGACCCTCTCTTGGGTTTCTCTCTCTCTTTCTTGCTCTCTCAAAATAATCTTTAAAGAAAAATAAGTCAACAGCCTGTAGTGCAATGGTGAAACCCTGTGTATAGGCAGTCAGATCCCACATGACTGACCCTGGTTCGAATCCTGTCCTATCCTTACAAGGTGGAGAAACAGGAAAAATGACTGTGGTGAGACAGCACCTCAAAATAAATAAGTAGAATCAATGAAAAGGTGCCAGAGGCTGGTGTCCTTGATGAACTAAACCACAGACCACAGGCATCTGAATCATGGCTATGGCTCATAGCTACAGCTATGATTGCTTTCTTTTTTATTTTACATTTGTGCCCCAAGGCGTGTGCACTCACCAGAGGGAGACACGGAGAAGGGCAAGGTGAGAAATCTCCCCATAGAGCCGAGTCAGGCCACAATCTCTCTTCGTTTCAAATTTTGGGATTATGGGTATGCACACATGTGCACCTAGTATATTTTTCAAGCCACCAAGTCCAGGATTCAAACAGTGCAGTTGTCCATGTGAGATCCAGCCACCTTAGCCTCCATGCCACTGGCTGGCTCTATGCTTTATTTGTGTTTTCCTCAGTACATTAAATTGTTCAAACATACAAGGTAACTTTTATTTTGCTTTGTATCTTAAATTAGCCTAATAATAATGGCACCAGGACCAGCAGTTAGCGTAATGGCTATGTCACTGGACCCCCATGTAGTCGACCACGGTTCGAGTCCCAGACCTGGCGGCTTAAACTCATGCCAGGTACATGTGCATGCGTGCCCAGATCCCAAGAGGAGAATGGAGGAGAAGGGATTGCGGTGTGGCCATCACCCCTGAAGGTGATTTCTTGCTTTCTGTCTCTCTGTCTCTCTGTCTTCTGGCAAGTGCATGTGCACTATAGCAAAAAAAAAAAACTCTCCAAAATAATAATAATAATAATAATGGCACCAAACTCTTCCATAGCACGCAGTATGTGCAGTACTTGCTTAAGCACGCCATCCATGTTAGGACAGTTCCTCTGTCCAGCTCTAAGGGATAGTACTATTAGGGCACTCTACTTCATAGGTCCTGAGAGGTTCAGTAACCCGAGCAAGGCCATGACAGAGTAGAATTTGAAATCAAAATGTCTGGATCCAGACTCCATTCTTCCAGTCATGATATCGTACCTCTTCTTACCCAACATTTAACATAAGATACTCCTCCATAAATAAAGAACTTCTCTATAGACTTAATTATCTCTCCTTCCCCTGGGATTTTTGTTTTTGAGGGGAAGGAAGTAGAGATAGAGAGATAGGTTTGTGTTTTTGTTTTAGTCATAGAGTGCATGCACTCAACAGAGAGAGATGGAGAGAGACAGAGAGAGGGAACGTGAGAAATCAGTCCCCAGGGGGGATGGCGGCACTGCAGTCCCTTCTCCCCTCAGGATTTTGGGTGTGTGCACACTCAAACATACACACACACACACACACACACACACACCTGTTGTGATTTTCAAGCTCCTGGTCTGGAACCTGAACCATGGTCAGCCACGTGGGAATCAAACGCCTAAACCACCACACCACGTGCTGGCCCTGACAAGGTAGAATTACTTTGTTCTAAGGTAACTTTTAAGAGAAGGTAGAATTTCTTCATTGTTTGATTTTTTTTCCCCTCTTTTTTGAAAGAACATCCTCCTTAATTCCACACAAAAAAGATTAATTTATTATTATTATTTAAACATTTTACCAGAGAGAAACAGAGAGAAAGAAAGGGAAAGTGAGAAAGCAAGCCACCGAGTTTGGGACTTGAACAGAGGTGGCCATGTGGAAGTCCAGCACCTAACTGCCATGCCACGTGCTGGTCCCATCCCACCCCCAAATTCTGACCTTTTTTTTTTTTTGGAATCTTGGTTGATAAATCTAATGACTGTTTTGTCATGACTTTTTATAGAAGCCTAATTTAAATTGTGTAGCTTAAAAATTAATCACCCAAGCTACCCAGACTCAAAACATCTGTCGTCCTTCCTCCCCGTCTCCCCGAGGCAATTTTGCCAGGTCATGTGGCAGCTTCCTCTGAATATTCCCTAAAACGGCTCCTACATCCACCCTTCCATTTCAGTAGCAGCCCCACGCCTCCTTGCCCCCGCCCGGGCTTTTATAACAGACTCTCTATCGGTCTCCAGACCCCAATTCATCCACAAACTGTTCGCTGCCAGATGAAGCTTCCGAAAGCAATGTCTGGTCAGGTTGTATTTTCTTTCTTTTTTTTTCTCAAAACTTTCCGTAGCTTCACTGGTCTGCAGAATTCAGTACTGAGTCAAGTAAAGGTCAGTCTTTTACTCAGCCTCCAACTTACTTTTTTTTTTCTTTTCTTTTCTTTTTTTTTTTTTTTTTTTCCATAGGATACATGTACTCTCTAGAGCAGAGAGAAAGGGAAAGTGAAAAATCACCCTCCATGAGGGATGGCCATGCTGCAATCCCTTCTCTATTCTTCCCTTGGGATTTGGGGCATGCACTCACACGCATGTTTTTTTTTTTTTTTTTTTTTTTTTTGGAGAGGGTTTTTCGATAGTGGGCGCGCGCTCGCCAGAAAGACAGACAGATAGAAAGCGAGAAACAGAGAGAGACAGAGAGACAGAAAGCGAGAAATCACCCCCCAGGGGGGATGGTCACGCCGCAATCCCTTCTCCTCCATTCTCCTCTCGGGATCTTGGGCACGCACACACACGTGCCCGGCATGAGTTTTAAGCCACTGGGTCAGGGACTCGAACCGCGGTCGACTACATGGGAGTCCAGCGACATAGCCATTACGCTAACTGCTGGTCCCAACACACACGCATGTTTTTTTAGGCTGCCGGGTCTGGGACTTGAACCATGCAGTCAGTGATATGGAATCCAGTGCCTTAACCATCACCCGCTGACCCACCACTTTAGCTTTACTATTCTCTGGTCTGCAAAAGACACTCATCATATAGACAAATTCCTAAAGAGAGAGGATAGGGTAGATGTTCCCCAGGGCAGAGGGAAGGGTATGAGGGGTTAGTGCTTACTTCTGTTTGAAATGAGGAGAATGTCTCAGACATAGCAGTGGCTACACAATGTGGGGATGCAGCTAATGCCACTGAGTTGTACACTTCAAAATGGTTAAAATGTCAAATTTTGTTATGGATATTTTTCTACAATAAAAAAAAAAGATTTAAAATTTTTACTTTATTCTATTCCAACTTGACTGATTACTTCTCTTTCTCTCTCTGGATTTCATTTCTCATATATTTTGTTAAAGTTTATTTATTGAAGTAAAGAGAGAGAGAGAGAGAGGGGTGGGGGCACTCTCAACAGGGTCTCCATGATGCAATCCATCCCCAGCCCCAGTTACTCCCCGATGAATCGGTACACTTGTGCCTGGTGGACTCAGGGAAGTCTCTGGACATGAACCCAGAACCTTCCCATGGGGACTGCTGGATTCCCCCACAGCACAAATTTCACTGTTGTGCCACCATCGGCCCCTCCCCATATCCCCATTTTTTTTTTTTTTTTTAGCTTTATATGAGGCAAGAAAAAAGGAAAGTCTCTCCATATTGTTGACAACTTCCTCAAGCCTTGCAAGGCTTCCTGCTACCTCCTCCTGATCAGTGAAATATTAGAATAGGAGTTTCAGAATGTCTCCGGTGGCTTTTATTACTTTTCCATCACACATTTATGAGGACATTCTTTTCTTGCTTCTCAGTGAGCACAGGCCTTCTAAAAGCACACAGAAATAGCTAGGCGAGTTTATTTCATGGACTCTGCTTTCTAATCAGATGGTCTCTCGTGCAGTATTTTCTCCGGGGATGTCGTAAATGCTCTGGCTGCTGTGTGATGCACTGAAGTCTTATCCTCCCCTTTGCAAAAGCAAGCTGGCTGGTAGATTTCCTAGACCATGCACAGCCAAATTATTGTCTGACATTTTTAGCATTCCTTATTTTTTTTTTCTAATAGGGAAAACTGATTTCCACACATTCAGCTTTATTTTAGGCAAAAATAATTTACAGCCCAATCTGTTTTAAATGATGCTACGGTTACTATACAACAGCTTTATTGTCACCAAGAGGTCTCTAAATTCGAAGAGCTCACAACTCCACAGGAAAGATCATCAGCAAGCTTTGTTTAAAGAACTCTGCTCTCAGAGAGGGTGAGGGGCATTCTAGGAAGCACCTCCCTTTGTCTCTTTGCTGGCCTGACTTACATTTTAAGAAAGCCTCCTGCTGCAGCCTCAGGGCAGTGGGGTTCCAGTGAGGCCTTCCTTCCCTTGGCGGAATTCTTGGTAGAGAAAAGGAGTGGCAGAAGCAGCAGGCTGGATAAGTACCTGGAGACCAGGCTTGGGGGAATTGGCTCATGTGAGGGTGAAAGTGGCAGGTGGGCCCAGCCCCTGCAGAATAGTTAGTAGGGTAGCCAGTAACAACCGTGCTACCCATGTGGCCGGCTGCAGGCTTACATTCCCAATCTGGTCAGTCTGGAACATGCTGGCATGTGTGTGTGTGCCCAAGCTGCTGGCGAGCTGGAAGGCTGGCAGAACGGGATCACAGCATGTCCAGACCCTGGCGACATGGCGCTTTTCTCTTTCTCGTGTGTGTACACATGCTCAATATTATGAATGAAAGAAATAAACTTTAGGGACCGGCAGGTGGCATGGTGGCTAAAGGAGGTGGGCTCCCACATGGCCAATAGTGGTTTGATTCCTGGACCTGGTGGCTTCCTTTATTACTTTTCCACTTTTCCTCTCACTCTGTCCCTCTCTGGCTCGATTAAAATACATACATACATACATACATACATACATACATAAAGTTAAATTAAAAAATAATTCTTAAAAAAAAAGAGAAATAAACTTAAAAAAATAGGAAAGAGAAGGACCAGTAGATAGCAGGGTGGTTCAGTCTGGACTCCCACATGGTCCACCACAGAGCGACCCACAGACCTAAAGGCTTGAAACTTGTGCCGGGCGCATGTACATGCATACCCAAAATCTCAGGGCGGGAATGGAGGAAAAAGGATGGTGGTGTGGCCATCCCTTCAGTGGGGTGATTTCTTACTTTCCTTCTCTCTGTCTTCTTCTGATGAGTATACGTGCCCTATGGCAAAAAATAAAAAATAAAAATAAATAAGAAAAGAGAGAGAGAGAAACAAAAAAAGTGGCAGATGCTCAAAAGATTCTGGCCTACACTCATCTGTGATGAGAGCTGGCATGGCTGGCGCCTCCTGAGTTGTGCACGGGACAGCTCTCGCAATACTGCTCTGTCATCCCTCAGACCACTCTCCTGATCCCAAAACACACACACACAGTGAGACTCTCCTGCAGCCCTGACGGTTAAACAAGGTGGAGCCACGTCACAGAGAGAAGGGCAGCAATCCCAGAATGATACACCTAGGCGGGTTTCTCCCATCTGACAAGGTGAAGGAAAGATATTTGAAGAAAAGCAAATAGTCAGAAATTGTAACGCCCAAGTATTGCTTTCCAAGGAAATAAATAAGACTCAAAACCAACCACCGAAGAGCCAAAAGAGAAACCTCAGGGTGGAAGAAGAATAGGAGAGTGGAGAAGCACAGAACACGGTGTTAAGGGCCATTAGGCTTGCACAAAGCTGACATTTACTAAGCAACGTTAGAGGCCCAGCCTCTGCGGGATAGTCGGTAGCTTATAGACCGTGGAGCTGGAAGCCACATGCCAACCAAAGGTTTTGTCCCCAGTGAGGCTGGCCTGCAAACACACTGGGTGTGCATGTGCCTATGACCCTGGCGGGCCGGGAGACTCAAAGAATGAGGTTTAGCACGACTGAGCCATGAGGAGGGTGCATCTCCTCCTCTCTGTCTCTCCTGCACTCCACCATGAACAAAACCCAACAAAATACAATGGAACAGTTTCAGACGGCACTTATCTACTAAACTTCAGAAGCTAATTGCATAAAGCAAAAACTGTGACAAATACAAGGAAAACTTGATAAAATTACTATAATAATCAGAGACTCCTGGATATCTCATGTGGCATGTTCAGTTAAAAAAAAAAAGACAGAGGAATTTAAAATATAACCAACCTAGTTTAATTTGTACTTAGAGAAACTTACATCTATTGAATAGTATTGGGACCAGCAGTTAGCATAATGGCTATGTCTCTGGACTTCCATGTAGTCGACTACAGTTCAAGTCCCGGACCTGGTGGCCTAAAACTCACGCAGGGCGCGTGTGCGTGCGTGCCCAAGATCCCAAGAGGAGAATGGAGGAGAAGGGATTGTGGCATGGCCATACCCCCTGGGGGGTGATTTCTTGCTTTCTGTCTCTCTGTCTCTGTCTTTCTGGCAAGTGCATGCGCCCTGTAGCAAAAAAAAAAAAAAAAAAAAAAAAATCCTCTCAAAAACCCATTTAATGTTACTTATTATTATTATTTTTAATTTGCTACAGGGCATGTTTGCTCACCAAAGAGAGAGAGAAAAAATTAGAAAGCAAGCCACCAGGTCCAGAACTTAAACTGGGGTCAGCCACATGGCAGTCCAAGACCTTAACCACCATGTCACCTGCTGGCCCCACGACAAATTCTTTTCAAAGGGCCAGGGATATCTATTAAAAATTATCATAAAGAAGGGATGTAAGTCCATAATTAAAACCTTAAACATTCTAAAATTTCTAAATTTCAAAAATTCTAAAACATTAAGATTTTGCGAGCCATGATTTCCAATACATAATCCAATAAAATTGGACAAAAGCAGCCTAAAAATGACCAAAAATTGACCTGCTTGGAAACTAAAAAGAAGCTGTTGATAACTTTTTAATTAAAGAAAAAAGAAAAACTACCAGGACTAGCAGATGGTGTAATGGTTACGTCACTGGACTCCCACAGAGTTGGCCATGATTCAAGTCCCAGACCTGACGACTTAAACTCACTCTGGGCACAAGTGCATGGGTGTCCAAAATTCCAAGAGGAGAATGGAAGAAAAGGGATTGTGACATGGCCATCCCCTCTGGGGGTGATTTCTCACTTCCTGTCTCTGTCTCGCTCTGTCTCTCCAGTGAGGGGATGAGCCCAAAGCAAAAATCTCTTAAAACGACAACAACAGCAATGACAACAACAGAAAAGAAAGAAAAACTACCGGGTTTCCTGAAAGCAACAGAAAAGAATACACAGCATAGCAAACCCACATGACAGAGCGAGATCCAGCAGCAAGGAGCCTTTACAGCCTTGAACACTTTCCCTGTCCAAGAAGAAAAACAAAGAGAGTCCTCAGAACTCGTTTTTATAATTTTCTAAAAAGAACAAAATAAATCCAAAGGAGCTAGGAAGAGGGAGGAAATAAAGATAAAAGTCAGAAGTAATAACATACATGGATTGGCAGGGGAGATAAAAAACCAAAAAATCCAAACGCTGCCTCTTGACAAAGACTAATGAAATAGATAAATCCCTTAAATCCTGTTTTAAGAGTGAGCAAGAGAGATAAAGAGAGAATGTGAACAGAGGTGAGATTAGAAAGGCAAAAGGAAAACTAACCCAAGAGCAGGAGTCATTAAAAGAATTTAAGAGCATATAATAAGCAACTCTGTGGCAACATTTTAAAACTTGGAAGGTTGAATTCTTTTGCAATATTATAAATTATGAAAATCGACCCAAGGAAAAGCTTACAATTTTGAATTATCAAAGAGAAGCTGGGATATAAATAAAAGATCTAACGTATTTTTGAAAAAGCCATAAATGTTTCAGAGACCTTAATTTGAATACAGACTGTATAGTCAATGATATTTGAGAATTATTACTAATTTTCTTTGTCAAGTATGACAAAGTTCTTAAAGCTGTCATGCTGAAATATTTAGTGAGGAAATGTCATGGTGTCTGCAACTAACTACACACACCCCAAAATATGACAATCCCATTATAAAACTGCAGTAATCAAAACAGCGTGGTATTGCTATGAAGACAAAGCATTCGGTGGAACAGAGTAGAGAACCCGGAAATAAACCCCCACATGTGTGCACAACTGATATTTGACAAAGGCACCAAGGCAGAGCAGGAGTGGCGAGTCACCTTTCAACCACAGAAGCTGGAACAATCGGATAGATGCCACACACTAAACCTGGACCTTATCGCTCACCATCTTAAAGCCCAAGATTATAAAAATTCTAGAAGAAAACCTAGCAGAAAATCCTTGTGACCTTAAGTTAAGCAAAGACTTATTAGCTAAAACATTAACATCCACAAAAGAATAAGCATGTATTTTGAACTTCTTTAAAATGTAAAACCCTTGTTTTTTTTTTTTTTTTAAAAAAAAACACTGATGAAAGAACAAAAAGACAAGTCAAATATTGGGAGAAACTCTTTGAAAAGAATTTGTGGGTACTTTCAAAGGTTCACTGAAAATAGAATTAAAATATGAGTTTATTTTATTTTATTTATTTAGAGATTTTTCCTATAGGATGCATGCACTCACCAGAGAGACAGAGAGAGACAGAAAGAGAGAAATCTCCCCCAGGGGGGTTGGCCATGCTGCAATCCCTCCTCCTCCATTCTCTGCTTAGGATTATGCACGCACACGCATCCAGCACAAATTTCAAGCCACTTGGTCCAGGACTAGAACCAGGGTCGACTACGTGGGAGTCCAGTGACGTAACCATTATGCCATCTGCTGGTCCCACAAATAGGAGGTTTTTTTATGCAAAATTTTTTTGGAATCCGTTTAGGTTTTTTCTAACACACATATCTATGGACTTTTTTTTTGGAGCATAATCTTTCATTTTAAGTAGTTGAGGTTAGAACTTGCTTTGGGATTAAATTTAAATTAGATTATTTAATAAAAATCCCCCCACCTCAGATTTCAGACTTAAGTGGCAATTAAGGGAGCCCTAAAAACTTTTTGATGGGCCTGGTATATATCTGAAGAAAAGACTTGTATACAGATTATATAAAAAAATCTCCAAACTCAACATTAAGAGAATAAACAACCCAATAAGAAATGGGAAGGGTCCAGTTGGCTGGATTTCACATGGCTGATTGCACGGTTTGCATCCTGGGCTCCAGAGTTTGAAAAACACGCCAGGCATGTGTGTGTGCAGTGCCCAAAATTTCCGAGTGGAGAACGGAGGAGAAAGGATTATGGTGTGGCCATCTGCCCTGGGAGGTGTTTTTCCACTTTCTCTCTCTCCCCTCAGCCCCAGTGAGTACATACACCCCATAGCAAAACTGAAAAAAAAAAAATTAAATTAAAATAATTTTAAAAGGAAATGAAACTCCAAAAAGAATAAAAAATGGGGCCAGCAGATGGTATAGTGGTTATGTTGCTGGATTCCCATATGGTTGACCACAGTTCAGTGGCTTGAAATGCATGCTGGCTATGTGTGCATGTGTGCCCAAGAAAGGCTTGCAGCATGGCCATCCCCCCGGGGCAGGGTGATTTCTCACTTCCCTCTCACTGTCTCTGATTTTCTCTGGAGAGCACATGCACCCTAAGGTGAAAATCTCTAAAAAAATAAATCAAACAAAAAGAAATAAAAGGGGTCAGCACGTAGCATGGCAGTTAAGGTGCTGGACTCTCATGTGGCTGAATGTGGTTAAAGTCCCAGACCTGGTGGCTTGCTTTCTCACTTTCCCTTTCTCTCTCTCTCTCTGTTTGTCTCTAGTGACTATAGTAAATTAAAATAATAATAATAATAAATTATATTAAATAAGTAATTCTAAAAAAAAGAAATGAGGGGGGCAGGTGGTATGGTGGTTAGATCACTGGGCTCCCACATGGCATGGCCAACCATGAGTCTCAGACCTGGTGGCTTAATTTCTCACTTTCCCTTTCTCTCTCTCTTTGGTCAAATTAAATAATAACGACAATAAATTAAATAAATAATTCTTAAAAAAAGAACAAGAAATGGGGAAAAGATGCGAACATGTAAATAGATACTTGATCAAAGGAGATATACGTGGCTGACAAATAAGCATCTGAAGAAATGTTCAACATCATCTGACATTAGGGAAACGCAAATTAAAGCTGTAAGAGATGCCTCTTAGAAGGGCTAAAATGAAAAAACTTGCCCATGCCAAATGGTGGCAAGAATAGAGGGGAACTGAATTCAAAACACCCTGCTGGTGGGGATATAAAATGTTCTAACCCCTCAGCAAACAGTTTGGCATATCCTTTTTATTAAGAAAAAAAATGATATATTCAACATTACTAATATTATTATTATTTTAATTTGACCAGAGAGAGACAGAGACAGAGAGAGAAGGAAAGTAACAAGGTGGACCATGGTCAGCCATGTGGGAAGTCCAGTACTTTAACCACCATGCCACCTGCTGGTCTCTTAGCATGTTCTTAAAAGTAAAAGTTAAACATATACCTACCAAATGATCTAGCTATTTTGCTCTTAGTTATTTACCCAAGAGAATAGGAAACATATATCCAATCAAAAGCCTTTATGTAACCATTCATGGAAGCTCTATTTGTAATAGCTGAAAACTAGGAATGGATCGAATGTCCATCAATAGATGAAGGGGAAATAACTGGATTATTTCCATACAATGAGCTATCAGACAGCAGTACAAAAGATAACATACATGAAATAACATGAATGGATTCCAAAATAATTATGCCAAATAAAGGAAGCCAGCTCCAAAATTGATATGCTATATCCACTGAGATGATACATTCAGAATATTCAGATCTTTAAAAACAGAACATAGGGTTGGAAGGACAGAGGGGTTGAGAGGTGACAGCTAAGGGGTGTGAGTTTGGGGTGATCCAGTGCTCTAAGACCGACTACAGTGATGGCTGCTCAACTCTGTGACTGCGCTGAGAACCACAGCATTGTACTTTACGTGGGCGGATTATATGGTATGTACAGTATATTCCAGTAAAACTGTCACAAAAGAAAATGAATGAAAGGACACTACTCCCCTCCATTGTCTTAACATGCATGTGAGAGGCAGCTTTTATAACCTTTATTTTTCAATTTGATTCAAGTTATAGTCCTCTATAATATCTTTTGACTCTCCCCTTCCTGATTAGACCCAATTTTCTCTTCATTTAATATACTATATATTTACTTCTTCTCATTTAGGGCCCACTTTGTCCATTAGAATTCAACTCCAGGAGGGCCGGGATTATGAACTGTTTCGTCCATTGCTATCTTCTCTTTGCAATGTCTGGCACATAACAGGTGCTCGATATGTATTTGCTGAACTAATGAACTAGCTAATAAATAAATTAGAACCACTGCTTCTGCCACAGTGCCCCTGTGATAATGCCCCTTATGGTTAGGTATGATGATCATTTCAACCCCTGATTCAGCAGCACCCTATGTCTCTAACAATCTCAACAGCCCTGTATTTGAATTTAGCCTAATGAATGACTTGTAAAGAAATGGGTAGCTCAAAACTCTCAATAAACAATAGGCGACAGCATTCCCAGAAGAGCAGTGACCAATTCTAGACTTCCGTTTTAACCTTCAGGGTCTCATTCCACAGTTATTGTATTAACTAGGGCTCCATAGATGTGAGTGACAGAAACAGATTCTGACAGGCTTAAGCATAAAGAAAATGTAATCGAGGGAGACACGGACGCCTGCAGGATGCAAGGGGAACCTGGAGAAACTTCATTATGAGATCACCCAGGAGCTCGAGCAATGGGGCGACTGCTTCAAGGAGCCAAAGTTGGGATGAATTCTAGTTCTTCCTTACATTGTCCTTCTCAAGGTTCAAAGAGTAGGGAAAGCACAGCAGACCTAGGAAATAAAGTCTCTCTCCTAGGCTTATGATTACATGTTTCCTTCCTCCTTATCTGATAATGACGGCTTTTATATTTCAAAGAAAGATCGAGTTGCATGTATAAAGAGGGTGAAGAGAGCATTCGCACATCACAAATTACCGCAGAAAGGAATCTAAACTTCTTTCTCCAGATGAGTCACTTCAGGTATTACATAAATATCCAATGCTACATTTTACTTTTGTAATTACCATAATAAGGATCAATTTTAAACAGAAGCAAGAAGCAATAGTTGTCAAGAAAATAAGTAAATCTGAGTCAAATCAATCTATGTCTCCTAAATATTTGCCTTCCCAGTAGTTCATCAAAATATTTGCTTAAAAGTATCCAATTTCCACTAGGACTCTTTTCAGAAAAAAATATACCTAATGGTGAGAGGGTAAAATTCGTATTTTTGGGACCAGCAGGTGGCATGGAGGTTAGGGTGCTGGACACTCCCACATGGCTGACTGTGGCTCGAGTCCCAGACCTGGTGGCTTGCTTTCTCACTTTCTCTTTCTCTCTCTCTCTCTCCCCTTCCCTCTCTGGTCAAATTAAAAAAGAAATTAAATACATAAATAAATGAAGTTAAATAAATAATTCTTAAAAAAATAAGATATTTCCCTCAGTGAATTTAAGCTTTGGGAGATAAACCAGAGAGAGAGGCTCTCATGGGGCACTGCCTGCTGAAGTCTCCGAATACAAACATGTTTGGTTACTGTGGTCTACGCAGACTGCCATGATAGAGTACCCCAGACTGGGTGGCTTAAACAACAGAAATGTATTTTCCCATGGTTCTGGAGCTGGAGGTACCGGATCAAGTTGTCAGCAGGTTGAGGTTCTTCTGAGAAGAGTACCCCAGACTGGGTGGCTTAAACAACAGAAATGTATTTTCCCACGGTTCTGGAGCTGGAGGTACCGGATCAAGGTGTCAGCAGGTTGAGTTTCTTCTGAGACTCTCTCCTGATCTTGCAGGTGGTGGCCTTCTGCCTCTGCCCTCACGTGGTCTGGCCGGTGTGTGTCTCTTCTGACAAGGATACTAGTAGATTAGATTAGTATCCACCCGAATGACCTGCCGCCTTAAATACCTCCTTAAAAGCCCTATCTCTAAATATAGTCTCATTCTGAGGAATTGAAGAGTTAGGAATTTAACATATGAATGTGGGGGACCACAGCTCAGCCCATGACACAAAGGAAATACACAGTGAGGGCCTTCTGGGTGTCTGGGAGGCACAGATACTAGAGAGCCCCCACACACTGACACCCCTCAGTGAATGAGCTTAAAGACCTCAGCAGCGTCAGCTGTCACAGAGGCGCCACTTCTTCTTCTTTTGTTTTTTTTGCTTAAGGAATGATTTATTTCATTTTATTTATTCTTATTCTTTAATTTGCAATGGGGCACGCATGCTCACCAGAGAGAGGGACTGAGACAGAGGGAGAGAGAGAGAGAGAGAGAGAAAATCAGAAAGCAAGCCTCCAGGTCTGTGATTTCAACCATGGCTAGCCATGTGGGAGTCCAGTGCCTCAACCCCCATGCCACTGCTGCCCTGCTCCTGCCTGGCCTTGGACCAATCAGCCTCTCTCTGGCTCAGATGTCCTATCCATAAAGTGATTAACAATAATAATGCGGCCCATAGGGCTCCTGGGCTGGTGATAAGCAATATTACATGAAAAGTGTATAGAACAGGATTTGACAAATACTACATGTTCAGTACGTGTTGACTGTAATTTAGAACGTAGTAGCCAAGACATTGGAAATCTGACCTTAAACATTTAGAATTGCCCTATGAGTTGAGAAACTATTTTATTCATAAAGCTGCTATGTAAATAGAAACAAATACCTCCTTAAGAGCCAGACCTCAGCGACCTAATTAATTTAAGACGAGCAGTTTAAATAGCAATCACAAAGCCCTGTGCTACGAAATACCCCATCACTTAGCCCCTACGGACTCTTGCTTCCCATATATTGCTCTAACCTTGCCTCTCAGGCTTTCCAGGAGCAGCAAATTAGAAAGTAAAGGAGGAAGGTGCTTAGAAGCAGGCACATTGACAGTAGCAAAAAGTGACAGCTGACAGCTTGTCAGCTCAGGAAGAAGAAAGAAAATTAAAAAGCAGAGCAAACAGTCCCACATGGCCCAATAACCCCTGAGGGCCTCGCTGCCCAGAACAATGATGGATGTTCTTAAGGATGACCTGCAGACCTGCGTTCCTGGATTGTAATGGCCTTTCCATCCACTCAGCGCCCAACCAAGAAATATCAGCCTCCTCCTCAGCGCTTCCTTCTCCGTTCCCTCCTACATGTCGTCAGTCACCAGATTGTATCAGTTCACTCTCAACTGTATCTGGAGGTTCCAGTGCCAGACAAGGGAGGATGGATGCCCTGAAATCATAACACTTAACGGCAACTGCCTTATCACCCTTCGCTGGACAACAGCACAAGGGACTTCTACCTGGTCTTCCAGGCCCAAGCCTCAGTGTCCAAGGAGAGGTAATCAAGGCAGGGGTGTGGGGCCACACATTAAAGGCCTTCGAGGGCCTACCACATGCTCAACAATGGATGCTCATCTTCCTGTCCGAATCGGAAAATGGCAGTTCTATGACATAGGCTGTCCAAAGTGGCTAATAAAAGTATTAGAAATTGCTATTTTGGGCCATGGGTGGCATGGTGGTTAAACTGTTGGCTCCCACGTGGCTGACTCTGTAGTGCAAGTCTCAGACCTGGCGGCTTGAAAATCATGCTGGGCGCATGTGTGTGTGTGCCCAAAATCCCGAGAGGAGAATGGAGGAGAAGGGACTGCGGCATGGCCATCCCCTTTGGTAGTGATTTCTCACTTTTCCTCTCCCTCTTTCTCTGGCATGTATATGTATGTGCCCTATGGCAAAAATCTTTTTCTAAAAAGAAAATTACTATGTTTAGAAAATAAGTACAGATATACAGAGCAAATTAGAGAAAGGGAAATAATTAGCTCAATAATTGGGACTCCAAATACCACATTCACTTCTTCCTTAGCTCTTCTCCCTTCAACTGTATAGATAGCTGAGGAAAAACTAAGAGGGGAGTGGTGTGTGGTTTGGAATGGCCACTAGTCATACAATTTTTAAAAAAACTTATTTATTTATCCAATTGCAGAGAGAGACAGACAGGGAGACAGCACCCCAAACCACATCCCCCCCAGCCCCAGCCAGCCCCAGATGATGGGCACATGGCTGGTATACTCAAGGAGGTTCCAGACATGAATGGGTAACCTTCCCTTGTGGCTCTGCTTTTCAGTGTCACGTTTTACTGCTGCACCAGTGTCCAGGCCCCATTTCTTCACTTTGACTATGACAAGGTTTGGTTTTCCCTATGTTTCTATACCTCGCTTTGCTTGTCTATTCAAATGCCATCATGAGCTTCATTAAACATTCATCTTGTTTTTATTTTTTTGCACACATGTAAACTCTCTATCTTGGCTTCCCTTCAATCCTTTCCCATTCCGAAATGTCAATCATTTTCCATTCAAATCCTCCACTGTGGCACTGTGGCTCCAATGAGGGCTGTGAGGTTGCGCTGGGCATCTGGCATGTTTGCTGGTTTGCGGTGAGAGAAAGCATAGATGCCATGGTCTTCTTCAGCTAGACCCACTGGGTGCTCTTGCAGTAGGATGCTTTTGCCCGTTCTCACATTGAGAGTCATCATTCTTCACTCGCTTTCTCCAAGGCTAAACTCCAGGGGAGCCATGAACACAAACACTGCAAAAATACCTCAAGATCTTGGGGCCAGCCAGTGATGTGGTGGTTAGGTGTTGGACCCCCCCATGTGACTGTGACAACTTGAAAATCACACTAGGTACATGCACAAAAACGAGTGTGCCCACAACCCCAGGATGAGAACGGAGGGAAAAGGACTGCAGTGTGGCCATCCTCCGTGGGGGGTGATTTCTCATTTTCCCACTGTCTGTCTCTCTGTCTCTCACCAGCTAGCACACATGCCCTATGGCAAAACCTTAAAAAAAAAAAAAGAAAAAGACTATATCTTAAGAGAATCATCATTATTTCCTCTTTACCCTAACTTGAACAGTATGCAAATGTGCTTTGTATCTTTAATGTGGGCTTTTTCCAATAATCAGCATTCTCTTGATCATTAGGTTGATAAAGCGCCTTCCAATTACGAATCTTAAATGGAGCATTTTCCTTGCTCGGAAGCAATTTGCTATTGAGCTCAGAAACCTTTTAGCAACGATATCAGTTGGCTCCTCTAGGTATATGCTTTTCTGGTTGTGCCAGAGAGCAACCGTTATTAACAACTGCCAGTCATTAACAAAATATGGCTATGAACGCCCTGTCATCACCCCCGTCGCCTGTTCTCAGACTGCCATCTGTGTGTGCCCTGTAACTCCCCATTCTTGCTCAGCATCTCACTGATCTCTGGCGTGCCGTGGCCTCACGTCGAGAGCTCCCAGTTGTATTCCAAGGAATCACTCAACCACCAGGCAACACCTCTGAGGGCCATGTTGTGCTGCCCCGAGGCAGACTGCCCTTACTCTGTGACATTTTCCCAACGATGTGTCACAGCTTTGAGACGTGTGTAACAGAATGTCACAGTGCCAAGTCAGAATGCTGCTTCCCTACCGAAGCGAAGCAGAGGGTAGGCACAGTTCCACAGACAAGTCATGCAGCGGAGAAGAGATTTTATTCTTAATATCTATTCACCCACCACCCACTCTCAGTGTTCCCTTGATTTCCCAGGATAATGCCTATTGAAACATCAACTGTATTCTGTTTTATTTTAATCTCTGATGTGCTCATGTCCTGAGCAAGAGGTGGAGAGAATGAGAATACTTCTAATTTTTTCTCCTTCCATCACATTGGACCAATATTGTATTTATATGGAATGGGCATTAATGCAGAGAAAATACCCTTGCTTTCAATTACAAGGGTTTTGTATGTGCAACTTTTTATCTAAATTGGTGAAATATTTGCACAGTGCCACCTTAAGATGCTCTCAAACTTTTCAGAGACACTTACATAACCCTCTTTGTATGTCTCCACGCACAATTTCTTTTCTTCCTCACTCTTCTCTCTTTTTGCAGAATTTTCTCTTCTGATCCTTTTATAAACAAGGTAGAACACATGTAGGTGAGGCCAGAGAAAGATGCATTCCACCTCCTCTGAAAGCCTGAAAACACAAAGGCAATAGAATTTTTCTGATTTTATTAAAGAAATATTTGTAAAATACCATGTTTTTTTTTTTTTTTGCTTATTAGACTTCCTTCCATCATTCAAAAGGAAACTAACCCAGTCTGTAATTCTG
>NW_006160083.1:1126976-1144120 GCF_000334495.1 Tupaia belangeri chinensis | reverse complement strand
AAAACCATTTTTTTTTTTTTTTTTTTTTTTTTTTTTTTGCTCATTAGACTTCTTGCTATCATTCAAAAGAAGATTAACACAGTCTGTAATTCTGCCTCTCAGAGATTATTACTGAGAACACAATCTATAGCTACCTAGTCTCTTGTAGATAGGGAAAATCTGGTCAATGCTTTCTGTGAATTCTATGAGACTAATTTAAGAATAAAATGAAGTCATGCTTTGGTACTAAAAGAAATAGCTTGAATAATTATTAATGAATTAATTAAAAGTGACCTTATTCCTGGAGAGCTGATGCTAGTTCTGATGGAGCTCTCTAGACAGATTATTCAAAATACACAATTTTAGTCTTTTTCTTAATTGCCAGATAGTGTATACACACACCAAAGACCTTAACAGAGAGGTGAGAGAGAGAGAGAGAGAGAGAACAGTCCTCAATGGGATGTGGTCACACTGCAATCCCTTCTCCTCCAATTCTGCACCCTGTCAGGATTTAGGACATGCGTGTACATATTACCCATGTCTTTTTCAAGCCACTAGGGCCAGGATTTAAATCATAGTTGGCGGGAACCAGCAGTTAGTGTAATGGCTATGTCGCTGGATTCCCACATAGTTGACCGTGGTTCGCGTCCCAGACCTGGTGGCTTAAAACTCACACCAGGCGCGTGTGTGTGCGTGCCCAAGATCCCAAGAGGAGAATGGAGGAGAAGGGATTGTGGCGTGACCATCCTCCCTGGGGGATGATTTCTCGCTTTCTGTCTCTATGTCTCTCTCTGTCTGTCTGGCGAGCGCACGCACCCTGTAGCGAAAACCTCTCAAAAACAAAAACAAACAAACAAACAAACAAAAAAAACCATAGTTGGCCATGTGGGATCCAGCTCTCTTAATCATTAGGCTATAGAACCAGCCCTTTTGTTTTGTTTTCCTTATTTCTTTATTTTTCCTTGTTTCTTTCATGTGTGAGAGAGGTAGAGAAACAGAGAAAACCAACGGTGTTCTTTTTTCCCCCCTAACATTCTGGCCATAGAATATGCGCACTTGGCAAAGAGAGAGGGAGGGAAAGTGAGACATCACCCCCACCCCCAGGGGAGATGGCCACGCACAATCCCCTATCCTCTGTTCTCCTCTTGGGAATTTTTTGGGTACACACATACATATGTGCCTGGGAAGTGTTTCAAGCCACCGGGCCCAAGACTCAAACCGTGGAGTCAGTCATATGGGATCCAGGGCCTTAACCACCATGCCACCTGCTGGCCAAACAACAGGGTTTTGATGCCACGATCTACCCCAGTCTCAGGCAGTTGTGGGCCATGTGCACGCACATGCCCGGTATGCTCTGGGAAGTCTTCAGGCTCTCAGAGCATTGTATTGCACTGCTGTGCCACCGTCTGGTCCCCAGACTTCCAATTATGGTGTGTATGCTAAGTGTTCTCCAACAAAGGTATAAAGCTCAGCCTTGAAAGAGCAAAACAAAAACCTACAAGAAGTTCTAATTTATATATCAGAAGTAGAAATTAGTGTCCTCTAAGAAGTGACCCACCAGGGAATTGTTTTCAAGCATCCCTCTTCCATGCATTAGCATCAAGTGAATCTTTTCTTATTTTTGGCTGATGCTGTCCTTAGAAGTAATTATTTTATCCACTGGGAAAGGGTGTAGACATTGCCTTCCCTTTGAATAACTGCAGAGTGTCAACTTTTCTTTCTTTGTACAATTGACACAGCGACTTGAAATGACAAACACATGACCAGAATTTGATAGGTATAGCTACTCTGTTTACGTTTTGGGGAGCCCGAGTATGGCGTATGTTCCTCCACAACGGGAGGTTCTTCCAAGGGTGGGCAGAGGTTTCAGTGGAGCGTCACTGACTTTACTCAAATACCTTTTTGACAGGAATCCATAGCCTGGTTTGGAAAAGAATGCTGGTATTTTAGATAAATTTATATACTAGAAGGCCAGCAGGTGGTGTGGAGATTAAGGTGCTGAATTCCATATGGCTGACTATGTGGTTTGAGTCCTGGATGCAGTGGCTTGAAAACCATACCAGGTGCATATGTGCGCATGCCCAAAAACCCAGGAGGAGAATGGAGAAGGGATTGCAACTCCCCTGGCGGGGCGCGGGGGAGGGTGATTTCTCACTTTCCCTCTTTTTCTCTCTGTTTCACTCTGGCAAGCACATGAGTTTTGCCCTAGAGCAAAACTAAAATAATTAAATAAATAACATTTACAAAATTCTATCTCAGATAACATTTTTTACCACTGACTTGTGGGGGAGGGGTGGAAAATAAAGGTAAAGTATAGCTTCCCACTGGTCTTACCCCAAAAAAATGTGCTCTTGGGGTCAGTATGTAGGTAAAGATAGTGACTAAGGATGGGTTCACCTTGGGAAGCTAGGAGAAATAGCTCCTAGGTATACAGACAGGGAAGTTGAATGGGCCCGTGGGCTGCTTCAGATGCACCCATATGTGCGTACTTCACGTATTTATAGCCATAAACGCTGTGTTGCATTCTAGTGACTATGCTCTTACTTACGGCTGCATGTGCTATAGTGACAGTCACTCACCATCCCACAGACAAAGCACTCATGGATTTTAACATCCCATGGACCAGCCTGAGAAGAACATAAGCCTTACATTGTACAATTGGGATCCTACATGGTTTGGGCTTGGGGCTATGCTACATTCTAAAAAAATAAAATAAAATAAAAAAGCAGTCTGATAGAAACTGAACATCAAAAGCCATTTAAATTATTACTCAGTCTCACAAGAACACATCAAATAGAAGAGATCATTTTTAGTGCAAAGCAAATTTCCTTTACAAAGCCTCCCTAGACGACTCTCCACCTTCAGACTCTTTGTGACAGCAACTCCTACCAGAACACTATCGTCTCTCTCTCTCTCTCTCCCGTTTCAAAGGCCTTCTGCCTGTATCTAGACCCAAAGGGCTCCTCAGCTTCTGTCCTCTCTTTATGCCCCACCATATTTCTTTATTATATGGATCAACCTACCTGCTCTTGTGTCTTTGTCTTTGTTTATAATTTTTCCCCTTAACGAGATTCTGCATAATGAAGTCTATGGGTTGACTAAGCACTAAAAAAGTGAGAATTCAAGAAAACATCCCTCTTTGATGGTATTAACAGGGACAAAAATAATCAGTTTATGGAACTGTGGGCATGCCTGTTTCCTATGATATTGTGGAAAAACCAGTTTTCTTTCCACATGCCTCCTAGCTTCAAGGCCATTATTCTCCAAGGGAACTGCTATGTGCCCTTGATGAAGGCCTTTGCTTCATACCAAGCCATCACCCAACATTCCTCTGATTCAGTCAGCACTTTTGAACCACATTGTTGTACTGGACCTTATGCTAGGTGCTTGGCTACCAAGATAAATAAGTCAGATGCTAGGGCCAGCCCGTGACATGGTGGTGGATCTAGGCAGTTAGATTCCACAAGGCCAATGGATTGAGTCCCAGTCATTGAGGCTTGAAAAATATGCCAACTGTGTGTGTATGGGTGCCCAAAATTCGGAAAGAAGAAATGGAGGAAGGATTGGGGCATGGCCATCCACCACGAGAGATGCCTTCTCATTTTCCCTCTCTCTTTTTCTCGCTATCTCTCCAATGTGCGGAGTGCACATGCCCTCCAGCAAATTAAAAACAATCACACACACACACACACACACACAACAGTGACTTGCACAAATGGGTGTGAGACCCTGTATCATGTTCTTTTTCCTTCATGCTCACACACCGAGAATGTAGGTAAATATTGTGTCAAGTAGTCAGATGAGGAAAGGGGTCTTGAAGGAGATGGAAACTGAGTTAGGACATGAGCAATATGGGAGGGAAAGGTGTTCTAGGCAGAGGGAACAGCATATGCAAAAGCTTTTGCCTAAAACATCAGGAAGAAAAGCAGAGAGGGACATGATAATTATCTTCAAAACTTCAGAGGATCCCCATGTGCAAGGCAGAGAAGACTTGGCCTGAGTTACTTTAGGGCTGAGAAATGAGAAGAATGGGCAGGAATAAGAAAAGTCAAATTTACTTAACCTCAGAAAAAACCTTTTTGAATGTGGACCGATCTGATGACAGTGATAATAATAGCTAATACATTCTTGCCACATATTACATGCCTAAGTAGTAATTTAAGTGCTTGGTATCCTTTATGAGTAAAAAGTATATACATGCATACATGCACGTATATAATTTATATGTAATAAATATTGTATGCACACGTATGTATGTGTGGATATGTGGACATATACACATACAACTAATGGAGCACATGTGCTGCATATGTTTGCCAAGCCACCAGTGCCAGGATTTAAACTGTGTTCAGCTCTGTGGGATCAGGCTCCCTTAACCACTAGGCTATGGGGCCAGCCCCACATTTTCTTTATAGGTTAATAACTTGTGAGCACACCTCTTCAAATCTTCTTTTTACCAAACCACAAAACTTCAGTCTTGGGGCCAGCAGGTGGCGAGGTGGTTAAGGTGCTGGACTCGAGTCCCACATGGCCGACCACGGTTTGAGTCTCAGACCTGGCGGCTTGCTCTCTCACTTTCTCTTTCTCTCTCCTTCTCTTGTCAAATTAAAAATAACAACATAAATAAATCAATAAATAAATATAAAAAGAAAAGAAAACCTCAGTCCTAGCTATACAAATTTCCCTCTGCACATTCCGCTTGCTTTTCCCCAAATCTTGGGTATACAGGTTAACTCAACCTTTCTGGAGAAGCCTTTCCATTTTCACCTCCTGTTTCTAATGTTCTTTCCTTTCTACCCTCTCCATGAAATCCCGAGACACAGGATTTCCTTAGAAGAATATGCAGTGGAGACAGTGAGGATCAGGAGGGGTATGACTGGCCACGTACAGGCTTCCCATGGCAGGACTGCTCTGCAGACACTTTGTGACTGAGAACTCAGTTTTAGAGAGCAAGCGTGAGGACAGAGGAAGAGGGAAAGGGAGCTCTGTGTGCCAAGCGTAGCCACTCAGGCTAGAGGGCTTTTAGCTGAAGGGTCTCTCAGACGTGTCCCTCAAACGGGAGGCCATTTCCCGGTCCCTGTAGGCCCAGGAGAGTCCTCAGGCATTTCTGTTTGCTTTATGAACAGCTGGTGACTCCTATATAAATCTAATTAAGCATCTTTCTGGCTGCAAACACTTTGAATTCTATTTTTAAGATTCCGAACGCTTTCCCAAAATGTATCTCACAGAAGACTGGTTTCAGACATTTTATCTCCAACACACCATTTTGTAGCATGGGCTAAATCTCATTATAGAGATGACTCCTCTGAAGCCGGCCAAGTCAATAATATTGATTGATGAACCCAGAACGCCAACCATCTGAATACAGTGTCTCAGACCAGACCCCTTATTCTTTAACCTTGTCATATTTGTGGCTAATGCCCCTTCCCCTGCCACTCCCTCCCTAAAATAATAAATGTCAGAGAAAATGAAAACCGACTGCCTTGGCTTCAGTCGAATGAAGCAAGGTGCAGCTGTGCTTCCGTTTGAACTCTGCTGGAACCAGTTCTGTGGCGGGAACTCGGCTGGTTTGGGTGGTTACTTTTGAGATCTCCCTGACAAACACGTCTAACACTAGCTGTCCTGTCCCGCTGACTGAGACCTGCAGACACACATATGCAAGAGGAGGATGCCCAATTTGGGGAAAGTGAAAGTCCGAGTCAAAGAAAGACAATGACTGTGACGTCAGTCCCAGGGCTCCCGTTGAAGCTGTGCTTATCCTCGTATATATAAACCCGAATCAAGCAGTCCCTCAAAATTCTGCAAGATTCCCTCCTCTCTGCTGTCATCATCACTCCAGGATGTAATCAGGTGAAAGTCCTTTGTAAAAAAAGAGCAGAAATCAAAGCTAGAGAGATTGCTACCTACCAATATATTTTCATACCTTAAAAAAAAAAAATCATCAGAAAGCGCCAGCTGCTGGGGAGGAGATTGGGGCAGTTGGATCCCACATGGCCAGCTGGGTGATTTGAGTCCCAGACCCAGTGGCTTGGGGGAGTCACACCAGGTGTGTGTGCACGTGTGCCCAAAAACCCCCAGGAGGAGAGGGGAAGAGGGGGGGATTGTGTTGTGGTTATCTCCCCTTGAGGGTGATTTTTCACTTTCTCTCTGTCTCTGTCTCTCTGTAGCAGGGGAATGTACCCTGTAGCAAACTACAAAAATAAGATATCAGCAAAAAATGAAATAATAAAGCAAGACCTACAGAGTAAATTTCTTTTTTCTGCTTAAAGAAAAGGAGAGACAAAAGAAGTCCAAGCAATTTGGAGCAGAAGGCTGTATATTAAGGGCTTTGTATTCACCCAAACAGAGGCTGGTGGGGAGAGGGGTGGGGCAGGACAGGAAAGCACCGCAGAAATAGTAGAGAAGAGAAATAACACGAGGGCGTAGAGCCAGACTATAAAAGGGGAAATGGTAAAAGAGCCTGCCATTCTTCCTCAACGATTCTTTCTTTTGGGACCAGCAGTTAGCATAATGGCTATGTCGCAGGTCTCCCATGTGATCGACCATGGTTCAAGTCCCAGACCCAGTGACTTAAACTCACGCCGGGTGTGCGTGTGTGCGTGCCCAAGATCCCGAGAGGAGAATGGAGGAGAAGGGATTGTGGCGTGGCCATTCCCCCAGGGGGAGGTGTGTGATTTCTCGCTTTCTGTCTCTCTGTCTCTGTCTTTCTGGTGAGTGCATGCACCCTATAGCAAAAACCTCTCCAAAAAAAAGAAGAATTCTTTCTTTTCAGCTGAGTGGAGCCAGGGTTTCCTGTAATTATCCAGTCATGTGGCTGGGTGGATATCAAGTGGGCTTTTCTCTTGAAAAGGCTAAAAGGGTGTTGAGGCCTAGTTGGGTCCTGTCTTGACAGCGAGATCATCTCGCCAAACCTCACTGGGTAGCTCTCCTAGGTTGCAGGGCAGGCCAGCCTCAGGACACGAAGCACTGAGAGCCTGAGGACACACCATTGTCCAGGACCCTGCCAGTCCATAAGACAGAAGGCCAGGATGCGATGCAGAAAGCCAGCCCTACCCTGGGTTGACATAACAGCTGCCTGAGCTTCTCTCTGTTTTCCGAGTTTCTTTGCTCATCTGTGCAAAGGAGCAAGGCTCACCTATGGAGGAAAAGTGCAAAACTGAGAAAACCTTTCCTCAGTTATATAATGGAAATGGTCAGAAAGGAGAAGTGAGATCAACCCAAATGAGCCAAAGAATAGGAGACCTGAGGAAAACCCCGGACCCAGCAAGGTCACTTCTGAAGGGAGGAAGGAATGCATCACTGGAAAAATGGTAGCCACTAAACACAAAAGCAGAGGGTGATCATGGTAAGGAATTGGCTTTGACTGTTTTAACCATCTTTATTGATCTTCTCTAATTGATGATTTGGCTTTTTCCTCAAGAAGTTTGTCATAGGGCGCGTGCGCTTGCTGGGGAGAGACAATGAGAGACAAAGAAGAAAAGTGAGAAATCCTCCCCCTGCGGGGATGGCCATGCTGCAATCCCTTCTCCTCCATTCTCCTCCATTTCCTTAGGAGAGTGTGCGGTGGAGACACTGAGGATCAGGAGGGGTATGACCAGCCACGTACAGCTGGCCATTCTCCTCTAGGGGTTTTGGGCATGCACACACATGCACCCAGTGTAATTTTCCCCCACCATGTCCAGCACTCAAACTGCACTGTGGGCTATATGGAAATCCAGCACCTTAACCACCATGCCATCTGCTGGCTCCTAAAGTGGCATTTTGAAATCATGGTCCAACCTAATGGCCAAACTGTTTCCGTTCATATTTACCTGTGTTCTTGCAGGCACGGGACAGCGTACTACCAGACGTCTGGCTGACTTGCCCAATAGGGACATCCCCACAGAACGATGTCCTACCACTGTAGCAAGAAAGGCTTTCGTTCCTGCTTTCTCCTCTCTTTCTGCCTCTTGACCAACCCTGGTGCTTCTTCAAGTGGCCCTGCCTAGTACGGTGTGTCCCCTCCTCTTAGAACTGTGAGGAACAAACTCTTTCAAAGGCAGTCGTCTCCACATCTGTCATCTTACCAACTCTGAGTCACACAAATCCTGGTAGGTTTTAGAACAGCTACAAAATGTCATTGTGAATCCTCAGCAGTGTGCACACTTCTACACTGTGTTTGTACAAGCAGGGAGACAGACCGTGTCCTCACAGCCTATGTGATAGAGCAGGCAGAGCTCATCAGCTAGCTACTGATGGTAGCAGCTAACTGGTTTGACTACTTGCAAACAATGAGTACTTCACATGACTCAACTCACTTCCTCCTCATCCCAGTTCTACGAGGTAGGTGTCATCATTATTCCATTTTACCCATGAGGAAAGACTCTCAGAAGATGAGTAAGGAGCTTGAGATGACTCAGCCAGTGGGTAAGAGAGCTCAGAGGCAGTCTGGATGCAGAGGCTGGGTTTCCGACACTGCTTATATTGTACTTACTCTGTCTCTTTTTTTTCCCCCAGAAGCTTTTGCCTTAGGGCGCATGCACTTGCTGGAAAGAGACAGAGACAGTGAGAGGGAAAATGAGAAATTACTCCCCAGGAAGGGAGATGGCTACAACACAAACTCTTCACCTCTGTTTTCCTTTCAGGATGTTGGGCATGCACACACATGCACTTGGAATGATTTTGAAGCCACTGGGTCCTGGACTTGAACTGCGGTCGACCATGTGGGAGTCCAGTGATGTAACCACTATGCCATCTGCTGGCCCCCCCTTTTCTTTTTTCTTTCTTTCTTTTTTTTTTGAGAGGTTTTTGCTATAGGGTGCGTGCGCTTGCCAGACAGACGGAGAGAGACATAGAGACAGAAAGCGAGAAATCCCCCCCCAGGGGGGATGGTCACGCCGCAATCCCTTCTCCTCCATTCTCCTCTCGGGATCTTGGGCATGCACGCACATGCGCCCGGCATGAGTTTTAAGCCACCAGGTCCTAGATGCGAACCGCAGTCGACTACGTGGGAGTCCAGCGACATAGCCATTATGCTAACTGCTGGTTCCCTGGCCCCCCTTTTCTTAAAAATAATTACTTATTTAATTAAATTTATTTATTTATGTATTTTTATTTGAACAGACAAAGAGAGGGAAAGAAAGTGAGAAAGCAAATCGCTGGGTCTGGGACTCAAAAGATGATAGGCCACGTGGGAGTTCAGTGCCTTAACCAACACGCTACCTGCTGGCTCCTATATTGTTTATTCTTACCTCAAACTCATGTGCTAGATCTTTAGCAAACACAGAGGCCCAGATGCATGCTCACATTATCCTGGACAGCCGGGGTTCCTGGCTATGAGGGCTGAGCCCTGCTCTCAGGGACCACAGTGAAAGTATAGCAGGCTATGTAGCTGCCACTCAGAACCAGTTGTCCAGACAACAGGTGCTTGCAAAGAGAACAGGAAGGGCCCAGCTGCGACGGTGCCATAAGTGGTAGGGTGCTGTGGTCGAGACTGGTGCTCAGGGTGTTCGGATCCTGGGGCTGACCCAGACACATTGTGGATGCCTGTGATCTGTGGCTAAAAGGCTGGGCAGTGGAGACTCCACAATGTGGGGAGCCCCAGTCAGGGTACCTATCTGTCTGCCCGTCTCTCTCTCATAAAATAAATAAATAAATCTTAAAAGAAGAAGATGGAGGGAGGGGAACCACAGGTTTGGGGGTAGCTGGGTATATGCATGTTTTTCTAGCCACTGAGTCCAGGAGTCAAATCATGCAGTCACCCATGTGGGATCCAGCTGCCTTAACCACCATACCACCTGCTGGACCTCCCTGTCTTTCTCGTGGCCCTCAATGTGTCTTAGTTTGGCTTTTCTCAACCTCAGCGAGCCCTTACCATCCTCTCCTGGTCTCCCACTTTCTGGTACTGCTCTCTGCTATCCATCCCAAGCTCAGGTTATTCCCCCTTACCCCAGTCCTCCCAAGGCCCCCACAATGCTCACCCACACACTAGCTCCCCTAGCATGATGACAGAAGACCCTTCTAAAATCCCAACAGAGAAAAAGGGAAGAAGGGATTGCAGGGTGATCACTCCCAGAGTGCTTTCTCACTCACCCGCTCTCCCTCTCTCTCTCTCACTCCAGCAAGAATACATGCCCTATGGCAAAATTTTTTTAAAAAATGGAGATAAGGCTGGAATGATGTAGTCCATTACAACAAGGTCTCAGAGTAAGCAGCCAGATGGATAGGAAAGTATCTGTGGCTTGGAAGACTGGTATTACAGAAAAAAAAGCATAAAAGCAACCGCCGAAGTTCTTGCCCTCCCTCCCAATTTCCAGTCCTACTAGAGGCATTTTAAAAGCTGGTAGACAGTGGGTTTTTGATGAATTAAAGTCTTACCATTATGAGCTAGTGTTATATTTATCAGTGAAGCTTTCGCTTTAAGCAATTTTCTTTTAATTTTTATGTCTTGTTGGATAAATAAAAAGTTATAAAAGGTATATAAAGAAATCATCTAAATTAATCCTACCCAACTGGAGATAAGGACAATACTTTCTTTTGTATTAACTACCCTTCCAGACATATGTGTTGTGTATACACATGTGTGTCTATATGAGGGCACTTCAAAAAGTTTGGAGAAAAATTAAAGTATGAATTTATTTTGGTGAAAGAAAAAACAAAGTTCATACATACTTTTTTTTTTTGTAATATGCATTTTTCATGAACTTTTTGAAGGTCCCCTCCTATGTATAATATGCTTATTTTGGGCCAGCTCCTTGGCCAGTCAGCTGGATCCCACATGGCCGACCCTGCAGTTCGAGTCCCAGACTGGGTGTGTGAGAAACGTGCCAGGTGCAAAATTCCAACAGGATAGAGAGATGGAGAGATAGCATTGGGTAGTGACTATTCTCCATTAGGTACTTTCTTCCTCCCACTCTCCCTCCCTCCCACTTGCTCTCTCTCTTTCTCTGGTGAGCACATGTGCCCTCTGGCAAAATTATTTTTTAATGCACTTGCTTGATTAAGAAACAAACCTAACCATGCATGCTGTATGTAACCTACTTTAATCCATGCACCAGCATACCATTACTGTATTTCTATGCCAATAACTTCACATATACTGTACATATTTTATTTTTTTTGAAGAGGTTTTTTGCTATAGGGCATGTACGCTTACCAGAAAGACAGAGAGAGACAGAGAGATAGAAGGCAAGAAATCATCGCCCAGGGGGGATGGCCACGCCACAATCCCTTCTCCTCTGTTCTCCTCTCGGGATCCTGGACATGCATGCATACACGCCTGGCATGAATTTTAAGCCACTGGGTCCAGGACTCGAACCGCGGTCAGCTACATGGGTATTTGGCAACATAGCCACTACGCTAACTGCTGGTCCCATATATCGTACATATTCACACAAATGTTTTTTGACCTGACAGTTGTATGAATGCTCTATGATTTCTTCGGATTCTTACTTGCTTTCTTTATACAGTAATGCTACACAATGCAGTAGTAAACATCTTTGGTGCTATTTCCGAGTACTGTCTGACTATTCAGGTAATTCTGAAAAATAGATAATAAATATTATTTTGGGGCCTTTCTTTCATGTGTTGTTTTCAGTTCTTCTTCCCGTCCCCCCTTGGTTTTTGCCATTTGCCATAGGGCATGCGTGCTTGCTGGAGAGGGAAAGTGAGAAATCATCCTGCGGGGAATGGCCACGGAGCGATTCTTTCTCCTCCATTCTCCTCTTGGGATTTTGGGCATGCATGTACACATGGTGTGATTTTTCAAGCAGCCAAGTCCAGGACTCGAACCATAGTTGGCCATGTGGGATCCAGTGCCTCAGCCTCCACACCACCTGCTGGCCTCAAGGCCAACTTCCTTTTACATAGGCTACCTTGAAAAATGACTACACAAATCTCCCATGATAAAGAATTCCAAATAATTTATCTAGATACTCTGTCTTTAAGGACGGAGAACGTAAACTCCCCTTCCTTAAATCTGGGCAGCACACAGAGACATTCTCCTGAGGAATGCAGTGTGAGAGGAGAGAAAAAAGGTGTGGTGGAGCAAGGGGACAACATGGCCTCAGCCGGTGATCAAGGTCAACGGACACAGCCACAAATCAGGTCGCTAGTCTACCCTTGAGAAGGTCTATAAGAGAGCACTTTGCCTCTGTGTCTTTCTTCCAATAATCCATACTACTACTCTTACTAGGGGAAAACCACTGGACAGTATTCCACTAGTGAAGCATCCTATAAAATACCCAAGGAGTACTTGGCTAAATTGCCCAGGCCATAGACACAAGGAAAGTATGAGAAACTGTCACAGCCAAAAGGAGTCTGAGGACACACGACATGTCAATGTGATGTGGTGTCCTAGATGGGATCCTGGAACAAAAGCGGACATTAGGACAAAGCTAAGGTGATCTGACTGAAGTATGGGCTTTAATTAATAACATCTATCAATACTGGCTCATTAATTGTAACAAATGTACCATACAAGTGCATGAGATCAATAACGGGAAACTTAGCATTGGCCATACCGTAACCATCTGTATGATATACTCCATTTTTCTATAAATCTGTAACTCTGATAAAAATAGAGTCTGTCGGAATCAGGTATAAGAGCACCCCCTACATGGTTACAGACCACCGTTGTCCTCACAGCTGTCTGGAGAGCCACATGTACAAGTGTGGGCTGACCTGGCTACCGTAAGACCTAGGGTGGGCCTAGGTGGGCCATTATAATTTTTCTCTCTGTCCCTTTTAAGTTTATCTCTATTTTTTCTGTGAGTGAGAGACAGAGAGACAGGCACTCCCTATAGGAACTTCATGCCGTGACTCACTCCCAGCTTCAGCCAGCCCTGGACCATTAGCATGCTGGTGCCTAGCCTGCTTGGGGGCGGGGGGGGGAGTGTCTCTGGACGCAAACATGGAACCTTTTCATGTAATTTTAATTTACTCACCAGAGGGCATGTGCATTCACCAGAGAGAGGTGGAGGAGGAAGGAGAGGGAGGCAGAGATGAAGGCATCCCCACCGGGGCAGGACCACAGCACAATGCTTCCTCTGCCATTTTGCCATCCTTTCAGGATTTAGGGTACACACACATATGCACCCAGTGTGTTTTTCTGAGCCACGGGGCTGAGATTTGAACTCCAGTCAGCCACATGGGTTCCAACTCCCTTTACCACTAGGCTAGGGTGACAGCTCCTTATTTTTTCTCTCTTATTTCACTTCTGCCATTACCTTTTCCTGAGTCCAGATTTATTTAGATTTAAAGGTATGTGTTTAACTTCTGAGATACTATTTTAAAAATTATGGAGACTTCCTACCACCCTATCATTATCAGCCATCACTTATTAATTTTTCAAAATAAGCAGACACACACCATCTTCCTTCCAAGGTCCTTTCCAAAATTCTAACCTTGCTTGGAAATGTTTACCTATCCTAGAAGCTGCACCTGCTTTCTTGTATTCCAGTTAACCACAACATCAATAAAGATGAGAACTCTCAAGATAAAGATATCACCACCAGCAATAACAACAGCAAACCATGATCGCAATGGTTTCCTCTGCACTGGTTCATCTTGCTCTGACCAGCTGCAGCCCTCAGAGGGTGCAAAGTGTACCTGCACACGTAAGCCTGCCAGAAGAAGCTTTGGACCGAAACTCTTCCCACAGTGACAAAAGTTGAGAATGTGACAGTGGAGAGTGTCCTCATTTATTCATATATTCCAATAGGGACAAACAATATCAATAATGTTAATCAATGACACATTGTATAAAACATACCAATAGCAGAAATTTCTTGGGGCCAGCAGATGGCATAATGGTTACATTGCTGGGCTCCCATGTTGGCTGACTACAGTTTGAGTCTCAGACCTGGAAGCCTGAAACTCATGCTGAGCGTGTATGCATGTTTGCCCAAAATCTCAAAAGGAGAATGGAGGAGAAAGGACTACAGCGTGGTCATCCTCGCTAGGGGTTGGGAAATTTATTTGCAGGTAAACTAATATTTTAAAATATGGGTTATTTGGACTATTTCTTTTTTCTTTTAATTTTTTTTTTTTGGAGAGATTTTTTGCTATAGGGCATGTGTGCTCGCTAGAGAGACAGAGAGAGACAGAGAGACAGAAAGCAAGAAATCACCCCCCCAGGGGGGATGGCCATGCTGCAATCCCTTCTCCTCCATTCTCCCCTCGGGATCTTGAGTACACATGCACACGCGCCCAGTGTGAGTTTAAGCCACCGGGTCTGGGACTCGAACTGTGGTCGACTACATGGGAGTCCAGTGACATAACCATTACGCTAACTGCTGGTCCCTATTTGGACTATTTCTAATAAGAACAGCTACTACTTACTGAGCACTTACTATGTGCCAGGCTCTGTTTTAGGCACTAAACATGTATTAACTCATTTATCACAACACCTCTATGAGATAGCTGCTATTATTTTTCCCATTGGGCAGATGAGAAAACTGAGAAGCAGAGAGCTAAGTCATTTATACCAAGCAATGTAGGAGAGAATTTATGACAGTTTGATTCCGGAACCTATTCTCTCAACCTCTGTATTATATAATATGTACATATACATATAAGTATATATGCATCTATGTTGTGTGATATTTTATTGCCAGAGAGAAAGAGAGAGAGAGAGAGAGAGAAGGCGATGGCAACTCCCTATGGGGTGTGGTCATGCCACAATCCCTTCTCTTCCATTTGTCCATACTGTTGGGTTTTGGGGCACACAGACACATGTGCTTAGCATGTTTCTCCAGTTTCCAGGGTCAGGATCCAAACCACAGTTGACTAGGTGGGATCTGGCTCCCTTAACCATGAGGTTTTGGGGACTGCCCACAAAAACATCTTTACTATGCAACATTCTAAAACTGTTACATTCTTCATAATGTCAAGTCTTCTTTCAACTCCAAATCATGATAGAACATCATTGTTTGAGGCCAGCTGGTGGCATGGGGTAAAGGTGGCTGATCCCACATGGCTGATGGTCTGGTTCCAGTCCTGGACCCAGTGGCTTAAAAACGCACATGTGCATGTGCCCAAAAACCTAAAAGGAAGGAGAGATGGAGGAGAAGAGATTACGGTGTGACCATTCCTCATGGGGAATGCTTTCTCTCTAACTCCACCACTGTCCCTACCCCTCCCACCTCCCTCCCCACCTTGAGTGAGTTCACATACCCTCAGACAAAAATTTTAAAAAGAAAAAGAGAAAAGAAAATCATAGAAGTTTCAGAACGTTTGTAGATGATACTGTACACAAGACACAGAGAAAGCAATGATTTAGTGCTTAGAAATGAATTCTTAAATAAAATGCCATTTTCATATCAGTTCTAGCAGATAGAAGCCTTTGAAGATTTAGTTCAACGTTATTCCAAAGAAAGGAGCTCTATCTTAGGACAACTATTATCAGAGATACAATATTTAAGTACCGTTGGAAAATTGTAAATCCCCCTGGAGTTGGAGGGAAGTGGATTTCTCTAATGAATGCTATTTCCAGTTCTCCTAAGAAAAATAATAAAGGCCAGATTGATTTTCTTTTGGAGTGACTGAGTAGGCATCTCTTCAGTCTCACCCATACGTCGCTGACCTCTGACTTGGTATTTCGAGTCTGTAGGTCACAAATATGTCATTTTCCTGGGTGCTTACATAAATAACTTGAGAAATAGATGCTGCTTGCATTTTTAAAAACCTGGTTTTTATTATTATTTTAAAATGATATATTGAGTTATCAGAAAAGTCACACATTTTTGCATAGAAATATATAGAAGAATATGTCGTGGCTTTTTTGACAATCCAATATAATGACAGATGGTTTTTTAGAGAGATTTTTGCTATAGGGTGCATGTGCTTGCCCTATAGAGAGTGCAAACAGAAAGTGAGAAATCACCCTCCCACCACCATCCAGGGGGAATGACCACGCTTCAATCCCTTCTCCTCCATTCTTCTCTTGGGATTTTGGGCACATACACTCGCCCAGTGTGAGTTTCAAGCCACAAGGTTGGAAACTCAAACCATTGTTGGCCATGTGGGAGTCCAGCGATGTAACCATTACACCATCTGCTGGTCCCAATTACAAATAATTTTAAGGCGCTGTAGGATTGTTGGAGTTATTTCTGCCTAAGTGGGGCAAGTCCCCATTCACAGTGGCCAAAAGCAGCTTGTGTAGAAGCAAGGACCAGAATGAGACCTGGAGAGCTGAGATCCTGCAGGAAGACCAATGGACACAGGAGGCAGGAGAAAGCCCAGAAGCCGTCAAAGATAAACAGCCCCCGTGAGATGATTCCAGCAGCCTGGGCTGTGATGTACCCGCGGCGACTCAATTCCTCCCCAGGGTTGTGTGTCACAGAGCCGCAGGTTTTCCCGGTGATTCGGAGCACTGCTCCTGTTCATGTTACCATGGCAATACCCAGACTGATGAAAGGGAGTTCTGTGCAGCCATGTGGTTCCGTGAATGTTTATTCCTGTGTGTGTATGCCGGGGTAACGCACACACACGCAAACACAGGCATGCACGTGCCAAATCCAATTACTGATTCTTTTGTTGGGGAGGAAGTTGATGCCAATATTTACTTATTTTGAAGCTTAGTCTTTGTAAGTGGGTCATCTGTGGGAGGTTGCAGGATGTCCTGCTACACAGAAATGTTGGTAGTTTTCTGGGCTTCCCTGAGGCAAATTTCTCCCTTCTTAAGACCAAAGGTGAAACAGAAGGTAGAGAGAAGCTCGGGTAAGCAGCAGATATGAAGACTGTCTCAAGGTTGCTTTTTTTTTTTTTTTTTTTTTTTTAATAAAGTGCTTTGAAACTTTCTTGGGCAAGTTAGGATAGCCATTACTGTGTATACAGGTGTTATAAATTCCTAAAATATTGCCAAGGAGTAAAATAAACTCATTGCTTCTTATTTCCTATTTCAATTAATGGACTCCTTTGGTGGCCTAAGTTGACTCCTCGTTTTTCCCCCTCTCTCTCTGGTCTCTGCCACGTGAGGATGCAATAGGCACCAGACAGACATCCGTAAGCCGGGAGTGAGTTGTCACCAAGAACCTGGCCACATTGGCACGCTGATCTCAGACTACCACGCTCCACATGGAAGTTGGTTGTTTTAGTCACTAGTGCATGGTATGTTACAACGGCTAACCTAACTGAAATGCAGTGTCTACTGTCTAGAATGGCATACAGATGAAAGGATACACTCT
>NW_006160083.1:1125090-1126073 GCF_000334495.1 Tupaia belangeri chinensis | reverse complement strand
ACTCTTTCAGAAAAAGCCAAAACACGCACACACATTACACAAAGGACGGAGTCATATTATTAGAGCATTTTCACTGGGCAATTGTCGTTTTTTGTTTTGTTTTGTTTTTTTGAGAGATTTTCACTGTAGGGCGCATGCGCTCGCCAGACAGACAGAGAGAGACATAGAGACAGAAAGCGAGAAATCACCCCCCAGGGGGGATGGTCATGCCGCAATCCCTTCTCCTCCATTCTCCTCTCGGGATCTTGGGCACGCACGCACACGCGCCCGGCATGAGTTTTAAGCCACCGGGTCCGGGACACGAACCGCGGTCGACTATGTGGGAGTCCAGCGACATAGCCATTACGCTAACTGCTGGCTCCCTGGGCAATTGTCGTTTTAAACACTGAATGATTTAGACAAAGTTATAAGACAACAGAGTCCAGGCAACATTACAATCTGGAGAGAGAGAACTCTGAACATACAAACATTGGAAAAGATGTGAACACAAAGCCAAAGTGGGTGCCCATGCTTGGGAATCCCCTGGGAGGCTGAGGTGAGCACTGCCTGGCATACAGACGTGCTGGTCACCTTGCTTGAATCAGACCTGCTTTTCATAGGGTTAAGCAAGGTCACTGCCCCCATGACTTCTCGAAAAGTCCTCAGTGTTGGTGAAATCGCCACTGGCCCTGAGATCTACAGAGGGGTTGCTGAAAATGCCTCTGGCGTCTCGGTCCCGGCAGCTTGTCAGTCCTTCCTTCATAATTTTCTTTGAATGAATCACTCACACAGAGAGCTCACTTTCCTGAAAGTCATGACAGTTCTACTGCAGAAATGCAAATACCTCAAAACCTGATGTTAGACAATTCTATTCCTTAAAGACCCACAGACATTTCCATAGCTTGAGGCACACCTGGTCTCAGTCACCGCCTCCTGCCACAGTTCCAAGTCACATGGAATTCTTTCTGGCACACTGCTGTTGAGCCAGCTGTTGTCGCCTTTAT
>NW_006160083.1:1118349-1125065 GCF_000334495.1 Tupaia belangeri chinensis | reverse complement strand
CCCTTGAATTTCATCAAGGTGTGTTTTTCAAACAGAGACACTTTTCTTTTTAAGAGGGATTTTGGTCTTTGCTATCGATACATTTTAAAATACCACCACATTTAAATCATTTAATGTACTCTTCCTAATCAGAAAATTAGCATCTCTGCTGGCAACTATGGACACACATAGACCACTTTTTAAAACTTGTGCTAGAGGTTGTTGGATACACTCACCAGGGACAGAGAGAGGAAGAGAGAGGGAAAGTGAGAAAGTATCCCATGGGGCAATCTGTTCCCCATTTCTTCTTTCGGGATTTGGGCTTACACGCACAATGTACTCTTCCTAATCAGAAAATTAGCATCTCTGCTGGCAACTATGGACACACATAGACCACTTTTTAAAACTTGTGCTAGAGGTTGTTGGATACACTCACCAGGGACAGAGAGAGGAAGAGAGAGGGAAAGTGAGAAAGTATCCCATGGGGCAATCTGTTCCCCATTTCTTCTTTCGGGATTTGGGCTTACACGCACAAGGACCCAGTGTCTTTTTCAAGTCTCTGGGTTCAGGACTCAAACTGCTCTGCCGGCCATGTGGAATCCAGTCAGCTTAACAACCATGGGCCTAGCCCAGCCACTTTTAATGTAATAGAATGAGGAGATAACCAAGATGGTTGCTCCTGCTTACCAGACCATATGTATTTCTGAAAGATGTAGAAATAATTAAATGTCTGAAAGCAGTAAGGGAACACCAAGCTGCCCCATGTATATGAAGTTTAAAGTCTACAAATCTCCACAATAAATCAGAAACCCAAGATCTAAATCTGTTATCAATGTGTTCAAGAAGGGAGGTGAATACATTATTATTTATCACTGTGTAATGAGTTCCACAAAAATTTAGCAGTTAGATGTAGCGGTTGGATCAACAACTTTGGTAAGGAGGGCCTACTGTAATGCCTTTACCTAGGAACAGAGGTGGTAAACGGATCTTACAGGTAGAAAGTTGGGTGTGGCTGAGCTATTGATTCTAGCTTGGAGTCTCTCCTAAGGCTACGGCCAAGCAGTTGGCTGGGCCTGCAGGATATGCCTTCAAGATAGCTCACTTACGTGACTAGTACTAGGAGCCTCCAACCCCTTATTGGCTTTTGGCAAAAGTTTCTCACACATTGGCTTTTCTACAAGACTGCTTACGTGTCCTCACAACATGGTAGCTGGCTTCCCTGAGGCTGAGTGATTCAAGAGACCAAAATGAAAACCACAACGCTGTGACAAAGGTTCAGAAGTCTCACAGTGTTACTTTTGCCATATATTTGCCAAAATATATTTGCCAAAATTAATATTAATTATATATATATATATAATTAATATTAATTGTATTGCTAGGGAGTATGTGTGCTTCCCAGAGAAAGAGAGAAAAAGAGAAAGAGAAAGCACCCTTAAAAGGCGCACGGTCATGCCCTAATTAATTCTCCTCCATTTCTCCATCCTGTCAGGATCTTGGGTGCATCCGCACGCATGCTTCTCAAGTCACCAGGGCTGGACTTTGAACCATGGTTAGTCATAGGGGATCAGCTTTTGTGCACATTCTCAACCACTACACTACAAGGCCAGCCCACTTCTACCACATTTTATTAGTTAGAACTGTGTCACTAAATCCAATTCACACTCAAGGGGATGGGAATTGGGCTCCACTTTTTAAAGAGAATGTCAGAGTGTGGACATACGTAAAACCATCAGTGTGAGAACACTTCTACTCTCACAGGACTACTTCAGGTGGAAGGTTTTGAACTTCAGGTAAAAATGGAATAAAATATTGTAAACTTTCAGGGATTCATGCTTTTTTTCCCTTTCTCTGCACAAGTCCTTGGGGAGGCCTGACCCCATTCTACAGAGAAAATCTGACAGAGATGGATGGGAGGCAGGGTAGAAGGGAAGAGTATGAACGTGGAACATGTCAAGTTTTAATATTCAGTGCCATCCAGAATTATGTCGGAAGCAGAGTGAGATTAATTAGGGAATCAGGTTTCCTCCTTTCTTGCTCTTCGCCTTTCCCTCCCAAACTCTTCTCCTTAGCCAGGAAGGTTATCAAATGACACGCAGAGATTTTTCCTCCATTATTCTCAGCGCTAAGGATCCATTAAGCAGCATCGATGTTTCCAGGGATCAGGCAATCAATCACTGCTTCCCTGAAACAGGGCCAGAGCGATCACACACTTTCTCTGCTTTTTAAAGGCTATGGATGGGGAGCTAGCATACACACGATAAAAATATGCCCCAATTGATATGTGGCTATTATTAGAGCTGGTATTTACTTAAATGCTTTATGTCACCATATTGCGCTCACTGTATCGTGTCAAAGAAGAAATATTTAGCTCCAAAAATAGATTTCTTTTTTGGATGCTGCTAAGCTGCTCTGATTTACATCTGCAATCTCTTTCCTCCTCCTAGAACAAGTAGCCTCCTCCCCCTTTCTTAAAGTTTTCATTTAAAGCAAAGAATTCTGTTTTTAAAACAAGTCCTAAATTCAGAACTCTTTACATGTCTAAAAAAAAAGGACCTGGAATAATTCATAGGTTTGCCAAAGACCTGAACTACGAGCATTTAACGTAGCAAGGTCTCATTTTAGGTGCCACTGGCCATGAGAGCATCCTTCTTAAGCTGTGACTGCTGTATAAGATTTCTGTCATAATTTCAGTGATGAACAAAGAGATGACTCACAGAACTAGGAAGGTAATGCTCCTTTAATGGGCTTCCTCTTTCACCTGCAACTACTGCACTTAGTCTTACTTTAAAAAGGAGTTAGTTGGTGACTTGCTAAGTCAAAAGGTCATCGTTTTGTCGTAGGTGTGAAATCTCATTTATGGTAATAGAGACGGACCATGTAAAAGTAATTCCAGCTCTAGAGACATTAAAAGGAAAAAAAAATTATGAAAGCACATAAAGACATGAAATCTATCTGGATCCCTTCAGTGAACTATGTTCCTTGAGATAAGCCCACCCGGAAAGTGAGGGTTCCTAAGGTACCTCAAGGACAGGACACCCTCTGAAGATGATAGTGTGATCTGAACAGCACCCATTAGCAACCCGACACAGAGTGGAGTCTCCCTAGAAATGTCTTGAGTGAAATAACTTCAGTTAGGTTAGGAGAGAACCCAGGAATATTGGACTCAGACCCTGGAAGAGAGATTCATTATTCCCTAAGTATAAATTAAATATTTTAGAGAATGCTCAATTATTCCAGGAATTAGGGGGATAAGTCATTACTATAGGAATAATAATAATTTGAAATTTCATGGACTCTCCCCTTCTTACACTCCTCATTAAATTTCAAGCCTTAAAAATAGGTTCTTTAGTAACTAGCAGTTGGCGTAATGGCTATGTCGTTGGACTCCCATGTAATTGACTGAGGTTTGAGTCCCGGACCTGGTGTGTTAAAATCACGCCAGGCACTTGTAGTGTGCATGCCCAAGATCCCGAGAGAAGAATGGAGGAGAAGGGATTGTGGCATGGCCAAATCCCCTGGGGGGGATGTCTCTCTTTCTGTCTCTGTCTGTCTCTGTCTTTCTGGCAAGTACACACACCCTATACCAAAAACCTCTCAAAATAAACCCAATAGGTTCTTTAGAGATTTAGAAAAATACTCTATAGACTCTTCAGAGAGAATTTGAAAAACACAAAAGAAAAAAATCAACCACACAGTAGTTTTCCCATATCCACAAGTACATGATTCAAGACCCCCCCAGTGGATGCTTGAGATCAGACTATACCTGACTCTGGGACCAGCTATTAGTGTCATGGCTATGTTGGTGGACTCCCATGTAGTCGACCACGGTTCATGTCCTGGACCTGGTGGCTTAAACTCACACCGGGCACGTGTGCGTGCATGCCCAAGATCCCGAGAGAAGAATGGAGGAGAAGGGATTGCGGTATGGCCATCCCCCTTGGGGGGTGATTTCTCACTTTCTGTCTCTCTGTCTCTCTCTGTCTTTCTGGAGAGCGCATGCACCCTACAGTGAAAACCTCTCCAAAAAAAAAAAAAAAAAAAGACTATACATGACTCTGCACATGATATGTTTTTTTCTATACCTACTTACGATTGAATTTAATTTATAAACTAGACACAGCAAGAGATTAACCCTAATAATAATAAACTAGTATGAAAATATACTGTGATGAATGTTATGCAAATGTGGTGTTCCCCCTTCCTTTCCTCTGTCTAGAAATACGAAATATCTTCCATACTGTGTTCCCCTGTTATCAGACTGCAGTTGACCTTTGGTTGGACCCTTGAAAGCCAAGCCTTGGATAAGGGAGACCATTGTAGGAGACATTGCAGATATTTTGGCTCATGTAATTTTGTACAGAGCTAGGATAATACTGCAAGTAAACTCTTGCATTCTGCTTTTCACAATGTAAAAAATAATATTTTATTCCAACTGAACAGTGAATACATGTTTATTATAGAATATCTGGGGAAAAAAAGCAGAAAAGCATGAAGCAAGAAATAAAAAAATCACTGGTAGCCTTGTCCCTTTACATAAGCACTGCCAATATTTCGGTGACCTTCCCTTCTAAGACTTTCTTTTTTTATTTTTGTCCTTAACCAAGCTGTGGACTTACTTGAGATAGTTGGGGCCATTTCTTAAGTGCCCAATTACCATGTAAGTGAGATTTAAGTTTAAGACCCCTGGAAAAGTCAAGTAGTTTAATAAAATTGAAGCGGATTTCTTTCCCCAGTTGACATTTTTTATTGAGACCCACGGGGTTAAAGGAGAGTATAGTATTATCTGGTAATAAAGAGCCTCTTGAGTTGCAACCTATCTGCTCCTCCCAAGACGAGAGCCTTTGTGTCCCTGCTTTTAGAAAAGGGCTGGACCAAGGGAAAGAACGACAGGAGACAATGAGGTATGAATGAGCATTTCAGGGCTGAGAGGCAGCTTGAGATGCTATGAGAGCTTCAATCATCAACTCTAATTTGAAATGCCTCTGCTACCAAAAATCCTATTTAGCTCATAAAACTTATATTGAACGAAATCACTCTAGCCGGCCTCCGTTTTCCTCCCACGAGACTGACTCCCGTTCTGTGATAAGTTAGAATCACATAGATTATTGCCAAGAGGAATTAAACTCAAATTTCTCCAAGAAAAAAAAAAAAGGAAAGAAAGAGAGAAAGAAAGGCCAAACAATCATTCTGAATTATATGATTTACTGAAATACAATTTTATGAAGCTGGTTCCATGAGGCGTTGTGGCATGAATAAGCACAGGGCAGTTCTATCACATGTCACTTGTGGTTACAGGTCATTTTCTTACTCTTTCTGAGTTCCGGATTTATCCTCGGTAGAACCTGAGCTATCACACCTTCTCTGTGTAATGCAGGAGAGGCTCAGATTGACTACAAGGGAAAAATGTCTTGGCATATGAAGGAGTTGGAGTCTGTCAGTTTCCTGTTTAAGTTCATGGACTGCATCCCAGAGCAGCAGGTATGATGTCTGGCAGGACACTGGTTCGGTGCCCTGATGTTTACCATCACGGATTAATTTGAATATAGAGACTAACAATATTCCTCTTGCTTATTGCAGCTCTGCAGAATTGGGGACAGAGGGAAAGAAGAGATTTGAGATAGGCAAGAGGCTCTAGTTATTTATCTCAATAAACTCGAACAGCCTATAGTAGAATGTGTTTCCTTAGTAACTTGAGAAAACAGAGCCACCCCACTTTCTTTTCTCTATCCTAAAAATCAAGGCTTTGATTTTGTGTCTAGGTCTATTTTAATCAGCAGGTATGATATCTGGCAGGACACTGGTTCGGTGCCCTGATGTTTACCATCACGGATTAATTTGAATATAGAGACTAACAATATTCCTCTTGCTTATTTGCAGCTCTGCAGAATTGGGGACAGAGGGAAAGAAGAGATTTGAGATAGGCAAGAGGCTCTAGTTATTTATCTCAATAAACTCGAACAGCCTATAGTAGAATGTGTTTCCTTAGTAACTTGAGAAAACAGAGCCACCCCACTTTCTTTTCTCTATCCTAAAAATCAAGGCTTTGATTTTGTGTCTAGGTCTATTTTAATGCCAAATCTAAGAATCAAATGGAAAGAAGCATTTGCATGGTCCAGGCTGGTGTCATTTGGGAATTGGTCGATGACCTAGAGCTGGGGCTGCAGGCCGTTCTGAAGGCGATGTCAAGCCTCTTGTCATGAAGGGGTCAGGGCAGCTTTGTCTTAATAAGAAGCGAGGTACCATTGCATTGCAAGGGAGACAGCGCCAGAGCGGAGAAAAGACCCTTATTAATCTGACCTATGGGTAACTGTTCCTTCAGCCTCTTATCTTCACACTCTCAGTGACATTAACCACTTATTAAGTAATCCAGTAGCATGGCTGGCCCATCTTACCAAAGGGCACTGAAAAAGACCCCGGCTTCATTTCTGTATTATCTTCATAAAGCAGACGGGAAGATAGCCTCTCACCATTTCCTCTTGATTAGTATAGAGCCCTTTGAATTCAGTGGTTTCTGCCTACGTGAACAATGGATTGCTCTAAAAAACAGGAGAACAAAAGTCTTCAGAGTTGTATCAATTCGGAACTGACTAAAAGCGAAACACTAAGGCAAACAGCTTGGGTATCCAACAAGCTGTCATGAATTTTTCATTGCTGAATTTCCCAGAGATTGGGCATTAAATATTCATATATAAACAGTTAAAATGTGCCCGCATTACCACGGGTTCGGTTCTTTC
>NW_006160083.1:1097867-1118339 GCF_000334495.1 Tupaia belangeri chinensis | reverse complement strand
TATCCCCCTCCATACAAAGCTAAATAAACTCAGCATCGTGTTTTGCTTCACAGTTTGTAAAACGCTTTGATGTATATTAATTCATTGGCTCTTTGCAATAATGCCATGGAGTGGTGGTAGTGGTATTATTTCTTCCTTTCTTCCTTCAGTTTATTTCTTCCACAAGCAAGAAGGACAGAAAGAGAAAAGAGAGAGAAAGAGAGAGAGTAAGAGTCAAGCACCCCAACAGGGCCTTGATGGCTCCAGTCTACTCCCGGCATCAGCCAGCTCTGGCTCACGGGTGTAGGTGTATCTGGCATACTCTGGGAGGTCTCCAGACGCAAACTCAGAACCCCACCACATTAGTCGGCCTCCTAGTGGACTGTTTTACCGCTGCACTGCAGTGTGGCCCCTGGCATTCTTCCATCGTTGTACAGATAAGGTTAGTCCCACAGGAGCTTGAGTATTTGCTCACAGTTGTTCCAACAGCATGTGAAAACTGGCACGTGCACTTCTCTCCTTCTACTGGTCAGTTACATTACTGTTCACCTAACTGATAGAAAATCACTACGGATGTTTAAAAAAAAAAGCACGCTTCCATGGTGCACTTGCACGGGGAAATTGCCACAATACTACGCAAATATTGTGAAAACACAAGGGTATAGAATCATGCACATGTGATGGTTGGAAAGAGCTCCGGAAGCAGGTACACACAGTTGGTAACAGTGGCTTCCGCCGTGGAGATGAGTGTGACGAGGCGTAGATACTGTCACTATGTACGAAGGGGCTTCGAATAGTTTGTGGAAAATGGAATTAAAGTCTGAGTTTACTTTGGTGCAAAGCAATTTTGAAATCTAGGTGTAGTTTTAATGGAATACATATTTTCTGTGAACTTTTTGAAAGCCCCATGCACTTCATTTACTTATGTATCATTTGACTTTTTTTATTGGCAAGTGTATGTTACATTTGCAAACAATTTTCTTTTACTAAAGAGAAATAGGCCCATCTGCAGTGGTGAAAGCTGCTAAGATGCTGTGCTCTGTAGCTTGGACCACAAGGGAGGCTCTGGGTTTAAGTTCTAATTCAACCTAAAGATTTGGTATGGAGGAGTACACCTGTAATCCGAGCTAACTGAGAGGCTGAGGCAGGTGAATCCTGATGCAGCAAGATCTTATTAAAACAAACAAACAAACAAAAAAGAGTATTTACTGAGATTGAGCCAAAACTGCTGCACTGTAAGACTGCAGTGTATTGCAGTCTCCACATCCACCTCCACATACCTCACATGCAGGCCAAACCAGAGGTCAGGCTCAAGTGCACTTCGAGCTGAGCAAAAGGAATCTGGTCATCAGACAGACTTCTGGTCTTTTATTTATTTTTTTTTAGAATTATTTATTTAATTAATAATTCATTTATTATTACTATTTTTTAATTTGACCAGAGATACACATACACACACACACACACACACACACAGAGAGAGAGAGAGAGAGAGAAACCAAGAAAGGAAGCCACCGGGTGTCCAGGACTTGAACTGTGGTCGGCCATGTGGGAGTGTCCAGTGCCTCAACCACCACACCACCTGTTGATCCCTAGACTTCTGGTCTTAAGCTCAGTAGTTGTTATAGTTCACTAAGAGATTTTTTAACTTCTTTGATTTTACATTGGATAATAAATCTTATCTCTAATTTATTGACTTTCAATCAAAATATTGTGGCTGGGGCTGGCAGGTGGCATGGTGGTTAAGGTGCTGGACTTCCTCATGGCCAACTGTGGTTCAAGTCTTGGACCTGGCAACTTGGTTTCTGCCTCTCCCTCTCCCTCTTTCTGTCTCTGTCTCTCTCTGGTTAAATAAAATAATACTAACAATAATAAAGGGGGGCAAAGTGGCTGAGGGTGCCTTCTTGGGGTAGAGGCTGCCACCATCATGCTGGGGACAGTGGAGCTACCCACCTAGGAAGAGCTAAAACTGCAGAAGGCAGATAAAGCATCACTGTGCAAGCCTTTTACAGAGTACTGGACCTGTATCCATTACTGCAACCTGCAGTTATTTCCTCACTTTCGCAAACAGCAGGCGAAGTTCGACCAGTGTGTGCTGGACAAACTGGGCTGGGTGCGGCTTGATCTAGGAGAACTGTTAAAGGTCACTGAAGTGAAAATAGATCAGCCTTTACTAGAGAATCCCTTTCACTCAAGACCAAGACCGGAGCCCAACCCTGAGAAAGAAGGAGACCTGAACCAAACATGGCAGCTGTTTTTCTGGACCTTGTGAAGATGAGTCCATGGCCCTCGCACAGTCGCACACCCAGACAATGACTGAAGAAAACACCCATGTTGTTCTTTCCGGGATCACAAACTTTAATAAAAAAGTTAATTTGTGTGACTTGGCAGTTATTCTATACCATTTAATGGCCATTAAAAAATTTAAAGGAGGGACCAGCAGTTGGCATAGTGGGTATGTTGCTGAACTCCCATGTAGTTGAGTTCGAGTCCCGGTTTGAGTCCTGGACCCGGTTGCTTAAAGTCACACCGGGCGTGTGTACATGGTTGCTGAGTATCCTGAGAGGAGAATGGAGGAGAAGGGATTGCGGCGTGGCCATCCTCATGGGGGTTAATTCTCGCTTTCTGTCTCTCTGTCTCTCTCTGTCTTTCTGGTGAGTGCACATACCCTATAGCAAAAATAAATAAAAATAAAAATAAATAATTATTAAAAAAAAATTACTGTGGCTCACCAACATGGCCCACACCATTTCCTTAACTGGAAACCCTACTGATTCTCTCCACGCTTGTTAACTCATGAGTGTTTTCTACTTCTTACTGGTTGCTGGCACCTGGAGAATATTTTTAAAATGTATTTGGGCTTTCCATTGGGAAAATGTTCCCAGACCTTCCTTTTTCACCAGGAACAAAAATCCAGGCCCCAGAGTATCTGCTGGCCGCAGTGATATTCTGCTGCCTGCAGGCCTGGCTCTACTCCATGCTCCATGCTGAGTTTTCTAAACCAGCAAAGTTTTCCTTACCCTGCGGACTGCACGCTTATCACCAGTTTCAAGATGCTTCTCTGCATTATTTTTCAGGTGCCATATTATGGTTTGTTCTCCCTCCTGGGAAGCAACTTCCAAATCCATTGTTCAGGTGTCCTTGGAATGAAGAAGACAAACCACCCCATCAACGGAATAATAGCTTCCACTTGGGGTGAGCTGGGGAGTAGTGTGGGAGGAGGGGGGGAAGGGGAAATCATCTTGCTCGTTTCACTTTGCGTCGTCCCAAGCCTGTTTGTAAAACTCTCTCCCCTGAATAATCTGTGATGCGTACAGTATAAACTTAAAACCCCCACACGGAATGACTAACAAAGGCAGATGTGAAACTGCTAACAATGAAAGCAAACACAAAAATAAAACAGCGTGCGTCAAGTCCCGTGTCAATCACAAGGGAATGTTTTTTCACATCTAATCATGAAAAATTAATGGCTGGATATTTAAGGAATGCAAAAGAGGGTGTCCTTTAACAAACAATTTAAAGAAGGTGAGAAGACAGTGTGGTGGGCGGGTATGGGGAAGAAGATATTTGGAGTCAGACTCGGAACTTGAGGCCATTTCTTCCACTCTGACTTACTTAGGTCCTGGGAGGTCACCTAACTAGTTTCTAAGACTCATTTCCACCCTCGGTACATGGGACTGACAGCAGCAGCTCTGTAACTACCGGGACAGGAACTCGTGAGAATCAAGGGAGACCCTGTACCATGAAGCCAAAGCACAGTGTTGTACAAATGCGTGCGTTTCTGGGAGGAAAGAGAAGAAAAGATGTCATTTGCAAGAGCGAGGTGGTGAGCGGATAAATGTGAGCGTAGATGTGAAATCACTGGGAATGGCTTGGAGCTCTGCTCCACGAGACCAGCTTTTCAGACCTCCCCCACAGGGTGCAGGAGAGACTTTGGGACACACCACTCATCTGTGGAACTAGCTAACGCTCTGGGATTTCCCCCTGTTCACACTGAAGCCCTGGTTAGTTGTGATGACCAACAAATGTCTCCAAACATTGCCAAGTGACCCCTACAAGGGGTCAAATTACACCCAATTGAGGACCACTGACTCTTTAAAATTCTGCCAGCGGGTATTTGCACTATGTGGAGAGAGACAGAAAGAGAGAAAGAGAGAGGGAAAGTGAGAAGGCATCTCCCAGGGGGATGGCCATGCTGCAATTTCTTCTCCTCTGTTCTCCTCTTGGGAGTTTGGGCATACACACAAATGTACCTGGTGTGTTCTTCAAGTGGCCGGGTCCAGGACTCCAACCGCACAGTTGGCCATGTGAGATCCAGCCATCCTAACTGCCGCATCACTAGGTGGCCCTGGGCAGAAATTCTTGTGAGTTGTATTCACTGACACTGATTTTATTGATTGTGCTAAAGGGGAGCAACAAGATATAAAGTGCCTCTCCCAGATGTGGTGCCCCAATGGTGTCTAGCTTGGGCTAATTACTAAATGCTTAGCTTTTGTTCTTTGAACGACTTGCCAGCCAGATGATGGCAACCAGAAATGGAGGGGCATGCATCTTAATTATACCTGCATTATAATGGGCTGGAAGGCATTCGGGGTACCCTCAGCCCTGCTGACCTCTTCCAAGCTGGGGCCTGTCAGCTCTAGGCCTGTGCCAGCCCGCAACGAGTGCCAGCTCTGGAAACCCTGGCTGGCCCTCAGGGCCTTTTAATTTGACACTAATAAGCCTGATTTGGGCTCTGTGTTACGGCGCTGCAACCAAATGTTGTTGCCAGCAAGGGCAGAGAGCTGATGCCAGCGGTCTTCTCCAGGCAAGAAGCAAACGTGGTGTTTTCTCCGCCTCCTCTCTTCTCACGGTGAAGATGATTCTTGGAGATAATCCACCCGGTTAGCCACGGACGTGAACATAATTTGGAGGCAGCAGTCACGCCAGATGGCCAGCTGTAGCGGGGAGCCCTGAGTCGATTCCTGAGCCAAACTTTTTACTCCCTGGAGGAGCAGAGTAGAGGGTGTGTGTGGATGGGGAAGGCCAAGCTTTTTATTTTTGGACAGGAAGAGAAGGCTGGGAGAGGCCGGAATGAATGGCCACTGTCCTTGCCAAATATGTGTGGTATGACTTAGGTGAGCTGTTAAGAAAACTTCCTGACCGCCGGTGTGGACAGGTCCTGGCACAGGATACTGGGAGAAGCTGTGGGCTGACTTTCCTGAGAGGTCAGAGCTTCCTGGGTGGTTCCAACGCCCTGGCCTGACGCAACTAGCCCAGATATCCCAAGTGACCCCTCACAGTGACCCTTCAATGAGCCCTGGATCTGTGTGGGCTCTGGGGGGCAGGCGGGGTGAGATACAGGGCCAGTCACACAGGACTACAATAGGCTGGTAGTGTCACCGAGTACATGAGGAACTCCAGAGAAGTTTAGATATTTGGGCATGCACCAGGGCTCTCTGGGAGAAAAGGAGATGCAGAAAGGAACAACACAGAATCCAACGGGATGGGGGGTCTTTAGACAGTGATACTGTGGGCACTCACACAAAGGTAAGTGAAAGCCATCCAGGCACCACAGTGACATTCTGACCTAATGGAATGGAAAGGAAGAAAAGGAGGCTTCCCGATGATGGACAAGGCCTATGTAGCCATACCAATTTTTAAAATATGTATTTCTTTCAGAATGCTAATTTATTACTGAAAGACTTCCTTTCTTTCTTTTTCTCTTTCTTTCTCTTTCTTTCTCTCTTTCTTTCTTTCTTTCTTTCTTTCTTTCTTTCTTTTTATTTTCCTTTCTTTCTCTTTCTTCCTGTCCTACAACTGGATCCTGGGGAAACCTCATTTGGGCTTTGATCTTAGAAGCCACAGTTCTAGCACTTAGTATGTGACAAATGCTTCAGTTTCCTCTCAAGTAGAATATATCCAAGCCTGATTCCTGAAGTGTTGTGGAGTTAAAATAGGAACTATGTTCAGCACCAAGTGGCAGTACAATGATAACATGACAATGTACAATGCTAGACTCACAGAGGAAAGTACTGGGTTTGCATCTGGAAGCCTCCCTGTGAATGCTGGGAGCATGAACACTTGTCTGTAATCTTGGCTGGCTGAGCCTGGGGGTGGTCATGGCATGAGGATCCCTTTGGGAACATCTGTCTCTCTCTCTCTTTTTTTTTCTTTCTTGGTCTTTCTCTTAGAAGACAGAGTTAAAAAAGAAATAATGAGGACCAGCAGTTAGTGTAATGGCTGTGTCGCTAGACTCCCATGTAGCTGACTGTGGTTCAAGTCCCAGACCCGGCAGCTTAAACTCATGCTGGGCGCATGTGTGTGCGTGCCCAAGATCCCGAGAGGAGAATGGAGGAAAAGGGAATGCAGCATGGCCATCCCCCCGGGGGAGATTTCTTGCTTTCTGTCTCTCTGTCTCTGTCTGTCTGGCAAGCGCATGTGCCCGATAGCAAAAACCTCTCAAAAAGAAAAAAAAAAAAAAGAAATAATCTACAAACTTTGTAAACTACATACAAAATGGAAATTTCACTTATTTACAACCAAAATATAATCTCCTCTAATTTATTCTTAGTCCGATTTCCAAACTGAAAACATATTTAATTAAGAGATTCTCATGACTAAAATGACCCATTGTTCCACAAAATGTTCAAACCTCACAGCTTAGCCCCACAGCCTCCATAGCCTGGGTGTGAGTAATCTGCAGGGCCGATTTTCCACCAGTCCCAAGCCTAAACGCAACAGGGCAGCTATCCTAACTTGTCTGTGCTGCGTTCTCCTAATGCAATGGACACTTGGCTTCCACCTCCTAATCTCAGGAGTCTCAGCAAAGCGAACCTCCACTGGTCATGACGGTAGACTGGGCTACTAATGCACATGCCCACTGAGACCAGGCAGGGAACATCAGCAATGAGTGAGCCAGTGAAGGACGTAGGTGAACAAGTGAAGCAGGTACTACTCAGATTCCGCTAACTACCTTGCCTTATAGAAGCAGGACTCTTGTGTCGTTAGAGCTTCCAGAGATTCACACCCCACCCCTGGTCTAATTCCATTTTTTTTTTTTTGAGAGGTTTTTGCTATAGGGCACGTGCACTCACCAGAAAGACAGAGAGAAACAAAGAGATAGTAAGTGAGAAATCATCCCTCAGGGGGGATGGCCATGCCACAATCCTTTCTCCTCCATTCTCCTCTCGGGATCTTGGGCACACATGCACACGCGCCCAGCGTGAGTTTAAGCCACCGAGTCCAGGACTTGAACTGTGGTCAAATACATGGCAGTTCAGCGACATTGCCATTACGTTAACTGCTAGTCCCCTAATTCCAATTTTTATGTGAACTCTTCTAATTTTTAAAATCTTAACACAAAACTCAGAAAAATGTAAAATTAGCTGTTATCCAAATAAAATATATAACACGACTGGATAGAACTATGAGCTACTATTTTCAATACCTGGCTTTATCCTTTACATCTGTTGAAATAAAAACAAGATTGGGACCAGCAGTTGGCGTAATGGCTATGTCGCTGGACATCCATGTAGCCAACCACAGTTCGAGTCCCAGACCTGGTGGCTTAAACTCATACCAGGCGTGTGCGTGCATGCCCAAGAGCCTGAGAGGAGAACAGAGGAGAAGGGATTGTGCTGTGGCCATCCGCCCTGGGGGGTGATTTCTCGCTTTCTGTCCCTCTGTCTCTCTGTTTTTCTGGCAAGTGCATGTGCCCTATAGCAAAAACCTCTCAAAAAAAGAAAAAAACAAGATAAATATAAAAAAGCAACACAAAATATAAACTTATTATCAGTAAATGTAACTACTTTAATGTTTTTCTACTTCATCAAATCATTCTGGTCCTTCAATATGCTATATAAGCATCACCTCTTAAGGAAAGACTTGTTAGATATGCCCTTCACTTCCCCCTTCCCCATCATTTCATCTCTTCTGTCATTGCCTTGGTCCAAACCATTATCATGGTTTCTAATTATGGCATGATCCAAGATGGCTGCTGGAGGTCCAGCCATCACATGTGCACTCCAGGGAACATTTGGGGGGAAAGAGGTAAAGTGCAAAAGCACTCCTCTCAGATAAGTCAGTCCTTCTCATAGGACTTTCAGAAAATGAATTCGATTTTACTTCATTTATATCTCATTGTTTAATGCTGAGTGCAAGGGATTAAGGGAAATTTAATTATGTCACCACCTAGTCTAAAGTCAGGGCTCTTTTGTATGGGGGTGAGGGGATGTGATAATTAGACAGGCAATTAGCACTGTCTTCCATACTTAGTGACTTGTTTCCCTGCTTCTACTGCTGTCCCCTACAATTCATTCCCCAAACAAGCACTGTTTCTAAATTAGATTACACCATCCTCCCCAACTTAAGCATAGTTAATGATTTTCATCATCCTGAGGGCAAGACCTCCTTAAGGCCTGAAATGTCTAAGTGACTTGGCATCCCCTACCTTCCTCTGCTGCCATGTCCTGCCTTTTGCCCTCTCACTCTCTTCTCTGTTCACCTGCACTGCTGTTACGTCAGTTCCTCAAACGTGCCAGGTCCTTTCCCTGCTTTGTACAAGCTGTTCCCTGGGCCTTTAACTGTCTGCCTGCAACTGACTGATGCCTCGCGTATCAGATGAAATGTCACATCCTCAGAAAGGCCTTTTCTCACCACCTCAGTCAGAGCATCTCCCATCCCCTCTCTTTGGGGCCCTACCTTCTCCAACCTCCTCACAGTTCAGGATGTCACTATTTAGAAATAGTTGATGTCACTATTTCTTTCTTTTTAAATATTTATTTAATTGTATTCATTATCATTATTTTTATTCATATTATTTTTTAATTTGACCAGAGAGAAACACACAGAGAGAGGAAAAGTGAGAAAGCAAGCTACCAGGTCCAGGATTTGAACTGCAGTTGGGCATGTGGGAACCCAGCTCCTCAACCACCATGCCACCTGCCGGCCGGATGTGACTATTTCGTTGTTTTTTATGTTTTTTTTTTGGAGAGCTTTTTGCTATAGGGCGCGTGTGCTCGCCAGACAGACAGAGAGAGACAGAAAACGAGAAATCCCCCCGCAGAGAGGATGGTCACGCCACAATCCCTTCTCCTCCATTCTCCTCTCGGGATCTTGGGCACGCACGCACACACATCCGGCGTGAGTTTTAAGCCACCGGGTCCGCGATGCAAACTGTGGTCGACTATGGGGGAGTCCAGCAACATAGCCATTACACTAACTGCTGGTTTCCTGGATGTGACTATTTCCATCTCCAAGAAGACCAGGTGCTCCCTTCTATATGCCAGGCATGTAGCCCAGTGCTTGATAGAGGCACTCAGGAAATACTTATCACCCAAATCTCTAAAATAAGCCAGTGTGTTTGGCCATATAGGACTTAAACGAGTAAAGAACATGTGACACTCTCCCAAATGTTTACAAGTTACCCTCTCTCTCCAAACCCAGCACAAAAAAGTCATAAACCTTGGATTGTATTAGATATTGCCCATGTAGGCACTTATCAATGTCTGTAAGTACCCGCCTCTTTTTTCCTAAGTCTTCCCAGTTTGACTGTTCTATACTGGGTGACGAACGCAAAGTGTCTGTTCCCCCCAGCCTCAACATATTAGGTTGTTGGAAAAGTCATGACGCATTTGTGTGTTTTTCTATGCATAAATGCCTCATGACATGCCCTGACAATCCAGTAGTTAGATGCATTGATGAAACATCACTAACTGAGCATTAGGGAGGGAGAAGAGGCCCATTTGTTCCCATACCAGGAAGCCAGCCTCGTTGCTCTAACATTAACACAAAATAAACAATAAAACCGAAATAGACAGGAGATGGACAGTGGCACAGTGGTAAGACAACTGCTTCATGAGGTTGACTCACACAGGAAGGTCCTTAGTTCAAGTCTGGAGACCTCCCTGAGAATGCCAGGCGTGTGATTGCTTTTCATACGAAGCTGTAGGCTGGGGTGGACTATGGTATAGGGGACCCTCTTGGGGGTGCAGTAGCTTTGCTTTTCTCTCTCTCTCTCTTGCTCATGGACAAAATAAGTAGATGTTAAAAAAGTAAACAAGTACAATTTCATGAAATTATTTTCCTCTAAAACTCTGCCTCCAAAACCGAAAAACAAAAATCAGCCCCTCTCCCCCCAAAAAACAAACCCTCCGAAACAAAAATCCTAAACAGGAAGGGAATTCTCAAGAGATGTATCATGCAACTTTATCTGAGGATGTAAGCTGAAGATGAATGAGGAATACAGAAACCAAAGAGCAGGCAATGTTTGCAGCTGGGGCAGGGAGAGGCATATCAATTATTGATACTTTTCCTTCCCTGGATCTGTGCGATGCATTCCAAGCAGGCTCTAACACATGGCGAGAAAGGACAGAGTGTTTAGATTCTCTCAATGGTTACAGAGCTGACATTGGTTTTCTGCTCCAATTAAAGTGAGACCTTGAGAGTTTAAGGTGATGCTTTCTGTCCAGATGAACCTTGGCAAAGCACTGGAGGATGAGAGGCCCAGATGCCTTGACCCCACAGCAGATGTCTCCACACAGGGATGGTCCAATTGAGTACAAGTTTATGCCTTTCCTTCTCCATGGGAGACCTTGGGAGACAGTATCTCCTAGCCCTGCACCAGATGCTAATCCGATTACATCCAGATGCTCTATGCTCTATAAACATGTGTCAGCAGTTGAAATGCCCTACTCTATAACCAAGACAACAAATACTTCTTTCCAATGCTGTAGGTAAAATGCACAAGGAAAAATTTAACTATGTGGTCGCTTAAATATACCCTAAGGCCCTTCATTTTTCTTTTTCATACACAAAAGCCCCGGTTGAACAAATTCTGTATGTATTTGTAAGAAGTTTGACAGAGAAGGGTGGAGAGAGAAAGGAATTAGGCTGTCTCTCCAGTGCCTGTGCCTACAGAGATGGTTTTTTTTTTTTAATGGTTTAGGTTTCCATCGCCTGACTGAAAAATTATCTAGGTTTTAGTAAACTATTCTTCCTTGCTCATTGAGGTATTCCTAACATTTACAAGTATAACTTATTATATACTGAAGAATAACTAAAATGTTTTCTTTTCTTTCCTTAATTGACAGTGGTGCATGAGCTCACCAGAGAGAAACACAAAAAAGGGTGGGTGGGGGTAGAAAGCACCCTCTAATTGGGTGGTCTTGATGCAATCCTTTATCCATCTCTGTCCTGTTGGGGCCTTGAGCACACATCTACCTGTGCCTAATATAATTTCCAAGCCACCAGGCCAGGATTCCAACTGTGGTCACCCATGTCGGATCTGACTCCCTTTAACCACTAAGGTATCTGACCAGTTCTCTCTCTCGCTCTCTTTTTTTTTTAATTGTGAGTTCTGGTTTACATAGTTGATGTACACCTTTTTTTGTGGGATATAACACAGTTTTCCAAAGCATGCATACCATGTGTAATAATCAAATCAAGGACATACCCATACTCATCCTCAACAATAAACATTATATTATGTTGTCAACTTTCAATAATATTCTCGAAATGCTTTCTTATGTGATTAGTGCAGAGCTTTTGTTTTTTTAACAAAGGCTCAAATGCCACTGTTGAGTGCCTTTCTTACACACTGGACAGCAGGCAGTGGGGAGACATCGGTGAACAGTGTTGTAGACAGCTGTGCGCTGTCAAGGAGATCAATAGTATCAAAGGGGAGACAGACAAGTAAACAGGAAGTTACAACACACGTGGAAACGCTCTGATAGAGGAGGCTTAAGGTGCTATGGGAGCACAGAGAGAACTCATCAGATTCAGTGTGGTGACAGAGACGGTCTGAGGAAGCGTCAGGAGGAGGAGCTACAGGCGAAGGGGCCAGGTGGAGTAGGGGAGAGGAGATGGAACACGTAAGGCAAGGAAACATGCCATGTCCAGCTGTGTTGTTGGCTATAAATCACACAACTTCTGTGTATAAATATGGAAAACTGAAACGGGCTTCTTAGAAAGCAGCCAATCTCATGTTTTTGAAGGCATTCAGAGACCAGGATAACATTTTGGGAATGATAAAAGAAGATTTCCTCCATGGTTCCAACCCCAGATCCAACCTAGATTTCCAGAGGCAGATCTCAGGAATGTGCATTTGTTTCAAAGCTCCATTGTCAGTCAGTAGGCAAATCGAAGCCACAAGATACTTGCTTATGACCTAGTATCTTGTGTAAGAGTACAAAGGCATTAGGATGGCTAGGCCCTCTCTCTATATATACACAGAAAAAAGGGAAAACAACAAGTGTTGGTAAGGATGTCGAAAAAAATAGGGCCCTTTGTGCATTGCTAGTAGGGAAGTAAAATAGATAGCTGCTGTGGAAATTCTGTGGTAGCTACTCAAAACCTAAACACAGCATAACTGTACAGTCAGCATTTCTCCTTCTACGTATATGCCCAAAGGGGCTGAAAGACAGACTCAGACATCTGCCTGCAAGCCGTATTCATAGCAGCATGACTCACAGGGGTCCAAAGGTGAAAACCACCCAAATGTCCATTGGAGGATGAATGGATGAACATGTGGTATGTATGTATATACATGTGGTATGTATGTATATACACACACATACACAATGGAACAGTATTCAGCCGGAAAAAGGTCTGAATATCTGCTGCGCTACAACATAGATGAAGCCGAAGACACTGTGCTAAGTGAGATGCAAGGACACATGAAGACAACTCCTGTATGCTTCCACTTATACCAGGTATCTAAAACAGGCAATAGAAGGTAGATTAGACACCTCTAATTAGACTGGGGGCTGAGGAATAGAGAATTTGTTGTTTAATGGTCACAGAGTCTCTGTTTGGGATAAAAATATTTTGTAAATAATAATGTGAACGCATGTATTACCACTGAATTGCACATTTAAAATGGCTTAAAATGCTAAATATTATTGTGTATTTTTCCATGATTCGAAAAATAAAGTGAAAAGTCTTCCTAAATTTTTTTTAATAACACACAGGTAAGTTTTTTTTTTTAATATTTATTTATTTATTTATAAACAGGATCTTTCCATTGTAACCCTCTTTCCTAGCCTCCTAGTTAGCTAGGGTCATTGGGAAAGGCAGGACTTTTGCACAGAAAAACAGGAAAATGCATCCTGACTTTCCCAATGACCTAATAGAATTGCAGACACACACCGCTGTGCTGACCTGTTCGTGTTGGTCTGGGGATGAACCCAGGCCTCCCATCGGTCCCCGGCCTCCCTCAGTGGCATCCTACCACTGCCATCACTGTGGCAGGGCTGCTTGCTGCTTTTGAAGCAGTTCACAGAGTATTTTGACGGAACCTCTGGCCTAGCTTCTCATACAACTTTAGAAATTTCAGAGGCCGAAAAGTTCAGAGTGTCTTCATGGTCTCTCCAGGTGATGCTGGCATCACTGTCACCCGAGAAGACCTGAGTTTCGGCAGCTCTCTGTTCATCTAAAATAAACTGTAGGGTGTACATCTGAGATGTGGCTATTTATGGACACAAGGCCAAGCCTCTTCGCTATCTGGCTGAGCTGATAAAGCCCTCCCTCTGATAAAACACTGTCAAGCTCCCCAAGGTCATTCTCCAGGGAGCGTGGCAGATGGAGGGCGTTTCAGTTATTGCCCACATTTTTTTTTTTTTTTTTAGTTTTTTTCTGCACTCAGCAGAAAGAGATAGAAGGGGGGAGAGTGTAAGAAACATCCCCCAGGGGTGATGGTCATGTTGCAATGCTTTCTCCATTTCTGCTCTTGGGACTTTGAATACACACACACACTCATGTACCCAGTGTGTTCACATACTCAGTGTGTTTTTCAAGCCTCTGTCCAGGACTCCAACTGCATTGTTGACCATGCAGGATCCAGCTGCTTTGACCACCATACCACTGGCTTGTCCCCCTATTGACCACTCTTATGAATCATTTGAGTCATTTTTTTCTTATTGTCAAAGCTACCCAACAGAAGCCAACAAACACCAGCATTCCCTTCTGCTGATGCTCTGAATTTCACATGCACATATGTCATTTGAATCTTTGGATTTACTTCCATCTTGGAAAGCTGAGAAAGGAGGAAGGGGGATACAGGTAAGTATCAGCCTGGGTTTCCTAGAAAGCAGAGCCTGGGATGAAGGCTCGAATGCAGGTAGGTTTATGTGGGAGGTGATCCCAAGGAGCAGGAGTGAGAGATGAGAGTGGGGTAAACAGGGAAGGGGTAAAAACTATAAGGTTGTTCTTTGGAAACAGAGTTACTTGATAAAGCCACTGTGAGCAGAAAATATCTTGTCAAAAATACCCCAATAAGCCCATTATAAAGCTAAATGACAGTAATTTGTACCATCGTAATAAGGCAGATGGTCTGTACCAGGAGTTGTTACTTGGTTAGACACATTGAAGATGCAAGGGGACACATTGCCAGGCTGTGCCTGTGTGATGCTGTTTGGGTCCTGGGCTGACCTCCCTGGCCTAGCAGCAGGTGCAATAGCAGGTTAGGCCAAGAGGAAGTGAAAGGGTGGACCAGAGGGGTCTGGTGTAGTAAGCAGAGGTCTTGCAGCTCTAACCAAGTTCGTAATGACCACACAGAGCCACAATCTTCCTGAGGATTTCCAAACAGCTGCCCAAGAGGTACCAGATCAGTCCACCAGAGGAGTCTATACTTCAGTGAACCTGCAGAGGTTCGACTGGGGGAAAACTCAGTGCCACTCCTAAGAGATTAGTTTTTGTTTGCTTTATAATTTTGACCCTTGTAAACACAGCAAAATTTATACTTTTCATTATCCACTTACTCCAGGTGGAATTCTTTGCCCATAATTTCTGCTAGTTTTAAAAACTATAATAGAAGCATACATTTGCTTGAGGCGGCTGCAAACGTAAGCTTGACGGTTCTCAAAGTGTGGTCCCAGCCTAGCAGCATCAACATCACCTGTGAACTTGTCAGAAATTCAGATTCCCAAAACCTGCCCCAGACTTCCTGATCAGAAACTCTGGGGGGATATGGCTCTGAAATCTGTTTAAACGAGCCTCCTCCCTCCCTCAGCTGGTTCTGACACACTCAAGTTTGAGAACTACAACCTGGAACATTGACTCAGCCACAAGCTTTTGACCTGGTTTTTAGAACTTATCATTAGAAATGGCATAAAAAATCATGAACCAGTCTTCACTTTCATACTAGAAAATAATATGCATGTATTAGGTTCTTATCGCTGCTGTAATGAGCTACCACAAACCAAGTGCTTTAACACAACAGAAATGTACTCTCTTACAGTTCTGGAGGCCAGACGTCCCAACTAGGGTACCAGCAGGGCCATGTTCCCTCCAAACGCTCTACGGCAGAATCCTCCCTTGTCTTGCTTCTGGTGGCTTCTAGCATTCGTTAGCTTGTGGTCCCATAACTCCAGTATTAATCTCGCCTTCACTTGGTCCTCTGCATGTCCATCTGTCTGTCTGTCTCTCACTCATATAATACCACCTGTCATTGGATTCAAGGTCCACTGTAAATCTAGAATGATCTCATCTGGAGATCCTTAATTACACCTATAAAAATTGTATGGAAGGTCATATTTGCAAGTACTGTGGGGCTAATACTTGGGGTATATAAATTTTTTTTTTTGAGAGGTTTTTGCTATAGGGCGTGTGCGTTTGCCAGACAGACAGAGAGAGAGAGACAGAGAGACAGAAAGTGAGAAATCACCTGCCCCCAGGGGGGGATGGCCACGCCGCAATCCCTTCTCCTCCATTCTCCTCTTGGGATCTTGGGCACATATGCACAGGTGCCCGGCGTGAGTTTTAAGCCACTGGGTCCAGGACGTGAACCATGGTCGACTACATGGGAGTTCAGCGACATAGCCATTACGCTAGCTGCTGGTCCCGGGTATATAATTTTGGCAGTCAAAACCAAACTTACTTACAAAGTCCAACATGCTGGAATCCAGCATCTTTATAGAATTCATCAGCCTCTTTTACCAGGAGACAAACCTAAAATCCACAGTTATCTGATCACACTTTTCCTTCCACAGGCAATAAGCCAAGATAATCAGATATAACTGGGAGTTCTATCTTCCATCTTGGTGTACAAACATGATCGCCCCACACAGATATTTCTAAGTACAATGAATGACATTTTTGTCTTTGACAGCTCAAACGAGTTCCTCTCTTCACGCCGTATGCCCAAGAGGTCTATTAATTAAGCACACACAAATGCCTGATTGCTCACCGGTGACACTTGCCCCTGTGAAGCTGAAGGACACGACTGCTGACTTAATGCACTGCACTTGCAACCTGCCACCTTTGCCCCTAAAGCTGGCTAGTGTCGACCCTGTGTCCCAAGCTCTACTCCGGCTCCTGGTTCAGGGTTTTACTCTCTTGATCTTTGTCTTCCCTTCACCCAACTGCAGCAAGAGGTGAGGGTGGTGGTGAATGTGGTCTCTTTTCTACCCTATCGCCTCAGCATGGCTGTAGGCCCGCTCAATTTATTCATAAGACCAACTATGTTTCAGGTTTTCCTACTGAGCTTCTTGTCTGTATGTGGCCCAGGGCTACCCTGCTGCACAACTCCAAGTGGCACCATTTGCAATGCATCTCTGAGAATCCAGGGAGCCTATTCCACTTTTGGGATCTTGCCATGCATCTTGGCTGGGCTCACATCCAGCCTATCTAAGAAGTTCTCATTTACACAAAGAGTGACTTGTGTCCAGGTCAGTTGGCACTAGGGCCACCTAGTCTCCTCAGGGGAAGCTCCACCCTCGCCTCACCTTTGGGGATGTGATCCAATTCCACGGCCAAGGATGATAATTCCCCAAAGCTCTGACATTCTAATGGATCTCAAAGTAAGTTCTATTCAACTTTATCCATGCTGTCCTTGTCATAATTATAAGATGTCTGCAGTCATGACACATTACAGTTTCAAGAATATAGTTTTTTTTAAAAAAGGAAAGTAAACTTATTTACGTGCTTGCCAAGTATCAATCAAAAGGGGCCATCTGGAAATGCTATAAATATGCACTGGCCCCTAGCACTGGCCAACTGTGACTTCCCCTGGGGCTCACAGGAGGGATGTCACATGGATCAGATCCAAAGGTCTGATGATTTGGTCCTTATGTTTTCCTAGATAGTCCATGTTGGAAGACAATGAGAGGAAACAATATGGTATTTTACTGAAAAATAAATAGAGATGTGTCCTACCTGTAGTTCAAGTAGCATGTCAAAAAGACTTCATCTTCTTGGGATCAGCAGTTAGCATAATGGCTATGTCACTGGACTCCCATGTAGTTGACTGTGGTCCGAGTCCTGACCCGGTGGCTTAAACTCACGCCGGGTGCGTGTGCGTGCGTGCCCAAGATCCCGAGAGGAGAATGAGGAGAAGGGATTGCAGTATGGCCATCCCCTCTGAGGGGTGATTTCTCGCTTTCTGTCTCTCTGTCTCAGATCTCTATAATTATGGCGAGCGCATGCGCCCTAGAGCAAAAACCTCTTTAAAAAAAAAAAAAAAGACTTCCTCCTCTTTCTCCACTTTTATACCACCCCCAGCAGAGCCAGTTCCCAGGTGATTATTGAGCTGAGTCATAACCACCACGTGAAAATGAAGGTGGTCTTTAGGAGAAAAGGAAAGAGAAGGACCAGACTCAACCAAGCTGACCCATTTTGGTTTTGTGCTTGGCTCAGCCCCATTGGGCTCTACCCACTCACCTCCTAACAGAGAGCTTCTCTTTGCCTCTCACATGTTGTATTGTTTGCTCTCTGGAGCTTAGAGAAAGCAGCAAAGTGCCCAGGTGTACACAATTGGCAAGGGGCAAAACCACGATTAAAAAAATAAAAACGTTATCTGTCTGAGTCTGTGGCAAAACTCCCATGAAAGTGATCCCAGGTCTCCAGAGGTCCACAGTTCCTGAAAGAGGCATCCAAATGCACACCAGTAAATTACTCTCCTAGCTGGTTTCAGATTGACCTTCCCACCTGCCCTTGCTCAATAGCATCCCCATACTGCTCTTCTCACCGATCTTTCCAGCTTTGTTTCTTACTTCTTCTCTTCTGACACCCAATTCACCGGTCAGACTGGACGGTTTGTGACAGTGACTTCCTATGCTTGGATTGATAAAACAGTCTCTGCCCTTGGGTATCAATTTTCTTTCCACTCCAGAATTATACGGCATACTGCTGCTGGCATACACAGTATGATTTTTTTCTACAAAACCAATTGAATCACTTCATGCTCCTACTTAAAGACTTTAGAGCCTCCTCACTGCTCAGAAAAGGTAACACAAAGGCCCCTTCTCCAGTGCACAGTTGAAGCTAGAACTCCCCCGCATGGCACCCAAGACCTTTCTCTGTATACCCCAGCTGGCTCCCGACCTCGCCTGCTGGCATCTAGGATCCTAGCCACACTGTCACAGTTTTCCCTGCATATTTCGTGCCGTTTCATGTTGTTGAACTCTGTCCCCCCTCCATCTCCACCTGCTGATTTTTCCCCCCCATCCCCCCCGGCTGAACTCCCACGTCTTTTCAGTATGTCTAGTGCCTACCGCAATGGCCAGCACACAGGAGGTTCTTCCTGTTTTTTGTTTGTTTGTTTGTTTGTTTTTTTAATTGCTAGAGGAGAAATATGCTTGCCAGAAAGAGAGAGAAAGAGAGAGAGAGAAAGCACCCTTCCCTGCCCTGCCCCCCATACGATGCGCCACACCACAGTTCCTTCTCCATATCTCCATCCTGCCAGGATTTGGGGAACATGTCTGGTATGATTTTCCAGCTTTGGACTGGGATTTGAACCATGATTGGCCATGTAGGATCTGCCTACCCTGCCAGGATTTGGAGGAACACACACAATATTCCTAGTGTGCTTTTTAAGCTCCTGGGCTGGGATTTGAACCATGGTTGACTAAGTGCTATCTGGCTCCCTTACCCACTAAGCCATGGAGCCAGCCCCCCTTCCTGAAATTTTTATTAAGAATGCCTTATTAAGCACCTACTGTGGGTCAGACTTTCTGCTAGACCATAGAGATAAAGAAATTTAATAACAAATAACAAATGGAATGTTCTTTGGGGCTGAACGGGGAGTGCTCTCTGTCATATTGCAGTTCTTTCACTTCGCTGTAATTCACTCACAACACCTAAGATTTCTACCAGTGATTGCGGACACATATATACTCTTTGGTCATACGTAGCTCATTCCAGCAACAATCCTAACAAGCTTTTTCCTAAGAAATAGTAAATAAGTGAAATGTTTATTAAATGTTCATATAACAAGCCCTTAAATAAAAAGTATTTTTGGTGAACTTATTACATACTATTTCTTTTTTTAGAGAGGTTTTTTTGTTATAGGGTGTGTGCGCTCACCAGAAAGACAGAGAAACAGAGATAGAAAGTGAGAAATCACTTTCCAGGGGGGATGGCCACACCCCCATCCCTTCTCCTCCATTCTCCTCTCAGGATCTTAGGCATGCACTCACACGCACCCGGCATAAGTTTAAGCCGCCGGGTCTGGGACTCAAACAGCGGTTGACTACATGGGAGTCCAGCGACACAGCCATTATGCAAACTGGTGGTCCCATTACATACAGTTTCTGAAAAAAATAATCCCTATGAATCTGTTGAGTGTGTGTACGTGTGTGTACATGTGGATGCATGTTATTAACATTCTTTGGTGTACAATGGCACACACAGGTCTGGGGGCAGGTTCCAGGGGCTATTGAACACAGACTCTCCTTCACATAGGGGTTATCTTTAGCTACTTAGCTGCTAAACCTTTGTGACGGCGGATGATGGATGCAGCAGAAAGGTCTGTTTAAAATTCCTGTTTTCTTCTCAAGAATCAGTCTCAAGGTAGGAGAGGAAAAACCTTGAATATCCAATAGAAATAAGAAAACAAAATTGGTAAGCATGCACGAAGTAGAGATAACTTCTTTCATCTCACTCCACTGACAATGATCCATGAAAAAAATCCACAATGCCTGCTGCTTAGACACTTGTTTATTAGTGCAATCATCTGAGAAGGTTAAAGGACGCACCTGGCCTAATTCAGAGCAGGCTTTCTCCTGCTGCTGTCATCACTGCTGATAAACAGTCATCTAGAGGACGGAGGGAGACATATTCTCCCCAGATTTCAAACCTGTGGGTCGGTTAGTGCTGGAAATTCTCACTTTTGCCTTCCCCCTCCATCAGGTCCAGCTGACTCATACTCTTGGCTGATATCTGGGTTCACAGGGTTTTGCAAAGGAGGCGTATTCCTGCCTTAGTGCAGGTAGCACAAAGGCTCCTTCTCCTGTACAATGCTGATGTTTGGAATATGGTTTTATTATTACAGCTTTTATATACCTGGATGACCCAGCAAACAGAAAGACAATGACCTTTGTTTGTGGGTCACAGAGATTTTTTTTCAAGGTGAGGAAGGAGACAGCAAGAAGAGGCAGCAGAGGTTCATTAAGCATACAAAGAAAGACTTGGAGACCTCACTAACCTGGCTTTTGGGGTCTTATTCTATCCAGGCTTCTTCTACAGTTTTTTTTTTTTTTTTTTTTTTTTTTTTTTTTTTTTTTTGGGCACTTTTTT
>NW_006160083.1:1064302-1097539 GCF_000334495.1 Tupaia belangeri chinensis | reverse complement strand
TTTTTTTTTTTTTTTTTTTTTTTTGTGCAGGGCACTTTACTGCCCAGCCTAAGGATTTATTTGCAACTGTTGGTGCAAGAGGGTGAAGCTTCATTTGTGTCTTGGGTTGGTGTGTCCTGGGTTACTGTGCCCAGCCCTTGACCTCAGTCTTTTAAAAAGCAATTCATTTACAGGATTGTTTGGATGGCATTAATTTGCAGAACAAAGGACTGGGAAGAGGAGGATGACTCTCTGATGATGTCAGGAAGATGTCTAGGGGAAACAGATGTTTCTGGGTGACATGTATCTCAGGGGCAAGACTGGGTCTACTCAAAATGTTGGTTGAGCACAGGAGGTGCAAAGGCAGGACTAGATGCTGGAAAATCTCCCTCCCTCCAGCTCCTTGAGGGTGGGCAGCTTGCATTTACAGCTGTTTGGTAGCCCTCGTTGGGGGAGAGTGAGGGAGGAAAGCACTGGCGGGAAAGCGGGTCATTGGTGCTGTGTGCGCAATGCTGCCCTTCTGAGCGCTTGCTGCTCGAATACTGCTGTGTGTGGGCTCGAGCAATACCTTGAGGAATGAATTGAGGAGGAAGCAAACTCTTCACGAGCCCTTTGGCTAGTTCAGTACCTACTTCAGTCAGGACTGTATGGAACTTTCCTCTGAGACGCTCTTTTGGAAACAGTTCTGAGCTCCTGACTGAGGTGTTTAGCACAGAAAGGGCCAGTAGGTCATCTCCCAAACTGGAGAGAACAGAAGACAGTAAGAAATTGATCCAGAAAGAAAGAGCAAGAGAAGCTCACAGAAGGAAATGGTGTTCCTCAGCAATGAGCTTGGACAAGGGAGCAGGGTAGGAGTCATCTGCTCGGTTCAAACAAGAACAGGGGACATGGGAATCTCCCAAAAGAATAAAGCAAGGCAGGCAGGTTACTAATCAAGAGCTCCGGGAAAGTGGGGCTTACGGAGTTGACACATCGCTGAGGTATAGACCTGCAATTTTTTCTGTAATTTTTATACTAGATAACTAGAAAATTCTTTTTTGGCTGGTCTCTTTTGGCTTTAAAAAGACATGAGGAAAGCAAAGCAGAGCTCTAGAGACAGGAAATTATTCTGACTTATTCACTGTTTTAGCCTCAATCCTAGAATAATGCATACAGTAGGTGCTCAATAAATATTTGAGTATGCCACCCACTGAGTTCAGCTCAGTAGTTTTCTTCCACAACCCCTGCCTTTGCATGGAGGAGAAAGTTTTCAAGAGGAGCATGTAGGGTGACTGAGTGCTCCATGCAATCTATGTAATCTTTGTATGGGCCATTTAAATGATCTAATTAGCAAGTTTATTCATTTGCTCAGCAAACATTAATTGAATACCTGCTCTGTGCAGGCACAAAGCTTAATATCTGTGAATCCAATCGTGTGCAAAATAGGTGTGTGTCTGCTTGGAGCTTGTAGTCCCCAAAGCCATCATCATGGGTACTTGATTATTTATTAACTTAATTAACTTATCAATCTAACTTACCAATTTAACCAAGCCAAACTGACCAACCAAACCAACCAACCAACCAACCAACAAAAGCTACATCCAAAGCATGGCGCCTTTGGGCTTCAGAACTTCTCATGGCCATAAGATGACACATATGAGTAGATTCTCTGGGTTAGAAAGACTCTTAAGAGGTCATTTTAGACTGGCCCTCATGTATTAGTTACAATTGACCTGGTTCTGTGTACACCAAATAACCCTGAAATCTCTTCAGTTTGGCATAAAGTGTGTTTCCTCCCTCGCTTCCTGTCCTCCTCCTCTCCTCCTTCCTTCTTTCATTGTCAGAGGGCATGTGTGGTCACCAGAGAGGAAGAAAGAAAGCACCCTCCAAAGGGGTATGGTCACACCACAATCTTCTTTCCTCTATTTCTCCATCCCATCAGGATTTCAGGCATGCACGTGTACACCCCAGGTATGTTCTTCAATCCTCCAGAACCAGTACTCAAACCATGGTCAACCATGTGGGATTCAGCCCCCGATACACAGCATCCAAACATTGTGTCGTGGGGCCAGCTCTACCCTAGTTCATGTTTAAGTTGTCTTTCAGACCCTTGCATTGGAGTTCCATTTCTTTCTACACTGGAAAGAAAGATGTTGGGAGGAAAGAAAGAAATGGCTTGGGAGGAAAGAAAGAAATGGCCGTCCGACTGTGTGACTCGGTTAGCATGAAGGAAGACGATCATAAGTCTGGTAATGAGGCCTCATGGCGGTGAACACAAAACAATTGCAGTTGTTTTTCAAACCACCAAGGAAAACTGCAGTTAGCCATGTAGGATCTAGCTCCCATATCCACTGTGCGAGGAGGCAGCCCCAGTGTATTTCTTGCTTACAGCAAAGCTCACTGCGATGGCTTCTTTCACAAAGTAATTCAGAGATCCAGTCTGCCTCTAGTCAACGATTCAGTATTTCAACACTTGGTATCCGGATTACCATAGCTTGGGATGAAAGATTGTAGACAAATGCGCATTGGTGTGGTCAGGAAATAACACTTCACTTTTCAAATTCTGTGGCCAGCATTGTTCACATATCCCCACCCAACTTACAAGGGAGCTGGGAAGTGTAAGGGAACACACAGATATTCAGTGAACAGGAAATGTCTCAGCCACACCCATTCTTTACACAAAAATCCATCTGATTCACTATTCTGCAGAACTGAGAACAACCTTGAAACAGTTGAAGAGCTTTAGAAAAGAGATTTTTCAAATAAGTGGGCCACTTTCTTTTCTGAACTGTATCTTGGACTACTTTTGAAATGAAAAGATTATCGTTAGTTCCTCCACTTTCTTGGAAATTTGCTATTGACTTTGGTGTGGGTCCATTGTTCGATTTCTTTCATAAGTCAGGAAAACTTCATCTTACAAGTGTCAAGGCCTATTTTTCCACCCCAGGAAAAGGATAATAAGAGAAAACTTTAGATTTCAGAAAAAGTAAATTGGTTTTAATCTCTCTATAAGCTGTGGCAGTAGCATTACCTACTCTTCGAATGTTTACCTTTGCAAACTTTCGTCTCCTGGATTCCTATTTACAATAAATATTCAGTTAGTTGTATCTGAAATGTTGGGATGACATTTGCTTTTGCTAAATTCACTTTTTTTTTTACTGACTAGACAGCATCCACTTCTTTGTATGTCTTTTGCCATTTGGGGCTTTTATTAAATTAAGTGTTGTAGCATCTCATTTATTTCCAATTCAGCTTCAGATTTCTATTGCCTTCTGAGGGTGCCCTGATTTTGTCCTTGCTTGCTCAGGCACATTTCCCAATAAGCAACTATGTTGTAATTAGCACTAGACCCGTGAAAGAAGTAAACTGAAATATGATCATTTATTCCATTTGCTAATATAAGTTTATTCCTTGGTAGCATTTTCCAGATCTGTATGGATTTGATTATTTGTGAATCTGCACTTCCTAGTGATGGTTCGTTCATTGCATGTATTATAAATCATCTGATTATAATTCAGTGGCATGAACTCTCGCCTTCGGTTTTTGTCTTTATAGTTGATAGTACTTGAAATGGTGGTTGCTTCATTATGGAGTCCAAGGACACTGTTATGCCTTGAAATTGGAAATGATAATGCCTAGTTGGAGTTTATTTAAAAAAAAAAAGAACCAATTTGAGGAAAATTAAAGTAATGCAAACTTGATCTGATACACAGCCACTAGTAGACAGCTTTGAGTGATATTTCACCTTCTAGCAATTTATCACGTAGAGGAGAAGAGCATTTGCCTTGGAAGCAAGGCTGAAGCAGGGTTCCTCTGAGTGCTCAGGTCGGGGACTCAAACATGCAAAGTATGAAAGGCTAGACATTCTCCTCTTCCTCCTTTTGACTGACTGAAGCCAGGATTTTTAGGACTCTTCCTTTTGACATGCCCTCAAAATGTTTTTGAGTATCCAAAAAATGTGTCAGGCCCCAAAGGAGCACTATGGGAAATAGCTGGGATCCTGCTTCCTGGAGCACAGGTTCTAAGCAGGGAGAGAGAGAAACAACCATGAGATGGTGAAAGAGGCTAAACAGAGTCTTCTGGGAGCCCAAGGCCGCGGTATCTATTTCCAACTTGCCGCGACCAGACTTTTCATCCAGGAGTAAGCATGTCTGAGACCTAAAAATGAGAACGAGTAAACCAGGTACAGGGGAGGGTAGGAATGTGGGTGTTGTAAGGTCTAGGTGCATCATGGGAAACTGAAAGTTACCACATATCACGCGATGCTTCCCAGCGGTTGTGGCTTATGTCAGGTGGGTGGCAAAAAATACAGAGTACCATATCAGAGGTTTTGTCTACCACGAAGGATTTTTGGTACATGTGGGGTCTTGATCATGAAAGAGACATGACTTTCCCACGGCCCTCCTCTGACCAGCCTTGAGGCCACCAGCAGGATGAAATGTGCACAGGCTACAAAGTTAGAAGGATAATACCTTGATGGTCCCTGTAGCTTGGGAGAAAAAAACGTGTTCACTGTCAGAAACAACACAGTCCAGAGGGAGTCTGGGTATTGAGGGAAGCAGAGGCAAAAACAAAACAGGACAGAGTGGCAAATTTGATTTACATAATAAAGAGCAGGCAGGGAAAACATAAAAGGCCTGTGCTTTGCTGCTGTTCAGGAGGTGGAGAGCAGGAAAGCTGGCATCCATGTGCAGAATGGTGACAGGGACTGCAATGCGGAAAGAGACTTTGCAAGCTGTCTGCCATGCATTAAGAGTTTCCACCTGGAGCCAGCAGGTGGTATAGTGGTTAAGGAGCTAGACTCCCACGTGGCTGACTACAGTTCGAATACTGGACCTGTGGCTTGAAAATCATGCTGGGTGCATGTGCATGGGTGCCCCCAAATCCCAAAAGCAAAACGGGGGAGAAGGGACTGTGGCATGGCCATCCCTCTGGCGAGTGACTTCTGACTTTTCTTCTACTGCCCCTCTCTGGCAAGCGCACATACCCTATGGTAAAAACCTTAAACAAACAAAAATAAATAAAATTTTTAAAAAGGAGAGAGTTCACCTCCTCCTTCGGTATTTTCTTGAGAGAGAGTACAGGTTTGAAATGCTAAGAAAAGATTCATAATACTTTCTGGTTCTGAAATTGTGTTTCTCTGAATGCAACACAAGTGAGACTGGGCCAGTTGGAGCCCTAGCATTTGGGGAACTGTAGAAACTTTTCCATGAGGCCCTACCTTCAATTCAATAAGCAGAGTGTAGACAACTGTTTAGAAATACAACCAATAGATATTGTATTCTATATAACCCCAGGTCTTTCCCTGGTGTGGTTACTAGAAGTCACAGGAGATCCGTGTGGGGGTGTCTGTCCAGCTTATGACTTTTTCTATCTGAAAGCTGTTCCTTCACCCACAATAACTAGCACTCGGCCAGGATGCCAGCACCCAGAACTTCAGCCCTGGCCCTCCGATGTTTGGTTGGGCCAAGGATGAGGGCCTGATCCAAGCTGGGCCAACAGAGTATCTTTGGAAAGTAAGAGCTTAAATGAAGAAGTTACACCTGGAAGCTCTGGAGAGCCACCTATACCTATGACCCCTCAAACCTACAAAAGGAGGTTAACAAAGGAAGAGTATTAAGCAGACATAGAAGGGAAATGGAGCTTCAAAGTCTGGATAGAAGCTCAGTGGTAGTGGCAGTAGGGCTCTACTTTGCAATTCTGGAGCCACATGGGGGGCCTGGGTTTGGATCCTGGGGCAACTTAAACACGCTGGGCATGCTCATGATCCTGGCTGACTGGAAGGTTTAGGAGCAGATCGTGACTGGGTGAGACCCTGTTGAGTATACCCTTTTCCCCCTCATTCTCAGAAATAATTTTTATTTATTTAATTTTAAAATCAGAGTAGAATCATTCTGAGCTCTTTCCCATCCTAGGTTCTAGGCCTTTATGAAGCTGCTGCTTTGGGTTCTTGTAAGATACACAACATTTTTCTTTCTTTTTAAGAAATATTTTTTATAGCATATATGTACTCACCAGAGGGAGATGGGGAGAGAGGGAGAGAGTGCCCCCCAGAGGAAATGGTCATGTCCCTTCTCCATTTTCCTCTCCGGATTTTGGGCATACATGCACATGCACCTGGCGAGTTTTCCAAGCCACCAGACTTGAACCATGCAGTTGGCCATGAGGGATCCAGCTGCCCCAATCACCACACTACTGGCTGGCCCAATATACAGCATCTTTCAACAAATTTTCCTCCCTCCCTTTTTCTCTTTTGGCTTAAGTTCATTTTCTTTTCCTTTCTTTTTATAATAGAAAACATGTGCATGAATGAGAGAGAGATGAAGTATCCCCAGTGGGGTCTCATCACATTATACTCGCTTCTCCCCAGCCTTCAGTTTCTCAGGATCCTGGGTGCCCACACACACATGCACACTTGGCATTTTTCGGACTGATCCGAGATTCAAACTGGGGTCACTACAAGGCTTTCAGCACTGCACAGAGACAGCATTGCTGCTGTGTACAACGGCTGGCCTCATGTTCATTTGAAGTAAGTTTCAATTTTCTAAAATTCAAAGAAACTGGCCTAAAACAGTGGCTTCTTTGGTCCAGATCCCTCAGGTCTTGAGTGTACTTTCTAGTATTTCCAGTCTCATCTGTGTGCTGACTTCTGTGTAAAGGCCACAAAGTGACTCCCCAACCCCGATGATCTGCTTTATTTCCAGGATTGACCAATCTAGCAGGAAGAACCTAGCAAGAAACAAGAATCTGCTAGTATTTTGCCAAGTATTTAAATCATCTCTCATCTCCTAATGAGTCTGATTGTGTTATTCAATAACTTATTTCCCTCTAGACTTCAACCTATGTTTACCTTTGATTTATTGGTCTATTGTATCTTCCGACAAGCTTTCCTTCTTGGGTTCATGCCTGGACATCTAAGACAAAATTACCTGTATTTAGAAGTTATACTGGGATCCATCTTTTCAACGGGGCTGATGTTTCTCCTTCTATGCCAAAAGAAAAAAGGATGTACTTTGCACACAGGACAGAAGAGTATTTATGAAGCCTTGTAAAACAAGCTGGACTGTCTTTGGCACAAAAGAGTTCACAGGAGATAAAGGATCTCCCATGGTGAGAGGCTCAGGACAGTTTTTTCCAAAAGGTGGTCTCAGGTCCCTGGATGCTTATAAAAAAATGCGTTTTCTCAGGTCCTGCTGGAGACTGGCTGAATCAGAGGCTCCAGGGTCTGAACCCAAGGCAGGGGCCAAACTCAGGGACTCTGATTAGTACATAATCTATTTAGGTAATGTTGATGTGTAAAAGCCATTGGCTATGAGCCAAGAGCAGTAATTATCAAGTACAAACAATTGTTCGACTGCATTTCACAATAAACTCTCTCTCTTCTCCAATGCAATAGTGGTATATATCTACCGGAAAAAAAAATCAAGTCGGTTAAAGCACATTCTCATTTTGAAGACTGCCACTTTGGGAAGAGGAGAACACATCCTTAGAGTGTGTTCAGAATCAGAGTGACACGGAGGGCCTTGCTAAAAATGCAGATTCTGGGGGTTCTTCCTCTGAGACAATGAACCAGAGCTTCTGTGGGGGGAGAACTGGGACTTTTCTGTAAGCTCTTCAGGCATTTTTTACACATAATAAAGACCCAAGTCTTCTTCAGGTGTCTCTAAATATTATTTAACGCTTACCTTAGAAGAAAAGAAAGCGAGCACTCTTAGAGCAGATACCAATAGTATCTAGTTCCTGCCACCCTTTCTTTGGGTAAAACAGGAATGATATAGCAATAGCAACTAGTATGTTGTGAGCCCTTCAGTGGCAAACACAATGCTAAGAGCTTTCTATGCATTAATCCAATAAATCCACACAACCACCTGATAACTCTTCCTTTTTTTTTTTTTTTAAATATCCCATTTGATAAATTAAAAACTGAGACTGAGAGGACATGGGCACTTCTTAAGATCGATAGCTAGCAGGTGGCTGAGAGGAGGTTTAAAACGTTACAGGGACAGGGCTGGATGGTAGCACAGAGATAATGCAAGGTAATGCAATGCTGAGAAGCTGAGCCACAAGGGAAGGTTCCAGGTTCACTTCCAGAGTCGTACCTGAATGTGCTGGGTATGTATGCCCATGATTCCGAACTGGCTGATGCTGAAGGTGACTCGCAGAAAGAAGACCCTGTTCAGGCTGCTGTCTGTCTGTCTGTCTCTCTCTTGTTTGGTCATGGAAGAAAGAGAAAAACTTTAAAAAATGCTAAAGGGGAGTAGGGACAAAAGAAAAGGTGCATAACTGGCGTTCAGAATTCACTCTTCATGCTCTCATTAGGGTTGCATGGAACACCGGTCCAGATGAGAGTGTACAGGTGTGTATAGTGACGACACAGAAGCAGGATGGGGAAGAGCATGTGAAGGATCAAAATCGAGTGGTGATCTCAGAAGGGTACCTTTGCGGCGGAACTGGAGTCTGTCTGGAGATGAGGGATCCTAGGAACCAGCTCCTCTGCGTCCGTTCTGATTCTTCATGCTCTCGTACTTTGGTTTGGGACCTGCTTTCAGCCTGAGCTTCTGCTTATTCATTGTTTCTGCTTCCCCACCCCTCTTACTGCTCGTGGGCTGACGTCACCTCCTGGGTCCTCCTCATACCTCTACTGAGCATCAGTTCCCGTCGCCCACTGCCTCCTTCTCAGCATGTCTTAGTTTTTATTCTTGAGACAGAGACTCAGATTGGTCCAGCTTCCCAGGTTATGCCAGGTCGTGTAAGTGCCATTCTTGGCTCTAATCATTTAGGCTGAACGGGAGGAGGAAGGGGGCATAGAATAAAAATCACAACAATCTGAAATCCAGGCTCCCCTGCAGGGCTGTGAGCGGAACTCACAGAGATTGCTGTTTCCAACAGAAGTCTGATCCACAGAACACTTTAGGATGAAATAACTCATTGTCGGCAGTTCTCGAGTTCTGGGTAGGGTGAGTGAGACGATTTGCTGCTGAGAGAGTTCTTGCTTAGTCAAAAGTAAAGTTAGCAGGCTCCGTTAAGGCAGGTTTTTGTTTGTTTTATGCGTTGTTGTATTCCAAACACCTAGAACAAGGTCTGGCACGGAGTAAGCCCTCAATAAATATTTGCTGGATGAATGAATGATACTGTGGCATTCAATAACTCCCAAGTGTTGTGGATCAGGCATGGGAAAATCAAATTTACATGCTGCTTGCTCCTGGCTCCCAGACGATGTTCATGCCATCTGAACCAGAACACAGCCGTGGGTGGAACTCTCCAGACAAACCACTTATTATTTGCTTAAAAGAAAATACAAATGTTGTTGGGTTATCTGCTGGTTTGAATTTTTGCTAATAACTGAAAATTAACTGTGTGGTCTGGGTAGGAGTCAGTTTCAAAAATGATTAAGAAAGAGAGATGCTAAGAGGACAATGTATTTAAATACAAGGTTCTCGACCAGGGGCGATTTTGTCCCCAGGGGATATTTGGCAATACAAAGAGACAGTTTTTTTTTTTTTTTAATTTGGTAACATAAACATAAAGTTTACCATCTTAACCACTTTTAAGTGCACAGATAAGTAGCGTTAAGTATATTCACATTGTTGTACATTTATTCTCGCAAACCCTTCTCATCTTGCAAAACTGAACACATGCTATGAAACCCTTTTCATCTCGTAAACTATCCCCATTCATCAAGTCTCCATTTCATCTCGCCTTCTCACCCTGAAACCTACCCTTCTATTTCTATCTCTATGCATTGATTCTAGGTGTCTCAGTAAGTGGAGTCATTTTTTTTTTTGGGGGGGGGGAAGGTTTTTGCTATAGGGCATGTGTGATCGCCAGAAAGAGAGACAGAGAGGCAGAAAGTGAGAAATCACCCCCACCCCCCGGGGGGAATGGCCACGTCGCAATCCCTTCTCTTCTCAGGATCTTGGGCACGCATGCACATGTGCCTATTGTGAGTTTAAGCCACCAGGTCCGGGACTCGAACTGTGGTTGACTACATGGGAGTCGAGCGACATAGCCATTACGCTAACTGCTGGTCCCAATAAGTGGAGTCATTTTGTGACTGATTATTTCACTTAGTCTTCAAGTTTCATCCACATTGCAGCATGCAGCAGTTTCCTTCCTTTTTCAGGTCAAATGCTATTCCATTATATATACCACACCTTGTGTATTCATTCATTCATCAGTGGAAATTCGGGTTGCTTCCCCATCTTGGTATTGCGAATAATGCTACTATGGGTGTGGGTGTGCAGGTTTCCATTTGGGCCTCTGCTTTAGATTCTTTTGGGTGTATACCCAGAAGCAGAACTGCTGGATCACGTGGTAATTCTGTTCAATATTTTGGAGGAATTGCCATACTGTTTTTCACAGTGGATGCACCATTATCCGTTCCCACCCAACAATGCACAGAGTTTTAATTTTGTCACTTCTTCATTAACGCTTGTTCTTTCCTTTCCCAGTAGCCATCCTGACAGGTGTGACGTGTGGAGACACTTTTGGTTGTCACATCTGGGGAAGTAGGTGCTACCGACGTCTAGTGGATAGAGGTCAGCGACGTTGCTAAACATCCTTAATGCACAGGACAGTCCTCTGTCACAAAATCAAGCGCTCCAAACATCAATAGGGCCAAGGCTGACAATCAGGTTCACCCTCCTTAGTAAATCTCATTTTCCAATGCATGGTCTTTCTGTTCTTTGTTCAGATTCTTGACAGCAAAAACCACTCCCCAAATCAGCAACTTGAGAGAAGACCGAGAAGAATGGCAACATTTCTTTTACTCAAATTTTATTGGAAGTTTACAAATGTATTACAGACATCAGTAAAACATCATATCCATTTTACAGGGCACAGATCTCAAGCAAAGTGTTCAGAACAGTCTCTGGCAGAGCCCTCACCAAAGGCCTGTTGCAGACCTTCTTAACAGATGGCTTGACACGCGACACACAACACAGACTCTCACCTGCCTCACCTTTTCGGGCTTTTTGAAGTTTTATTTATGTACTTGAAATTAAATCAGGAGCTGGGCAAAGCGATCCTGTGCAGGGAAGAATGATTTTCAGAGAGGGAACACTGCCAAAGCCCTAATTTGCTAAGGAAAACAGCGGACTCATCGGCTGTAGAATGTTAAGTCAAGGTCTGTAATGGAATCCTCATACTTCATGGAAAAATATGGAAATCAACTAGATAAACTTGAGAACAGACCTTATTGGCAATGCTGAAGAATGTATTAAAGCTTGGTTGGTCGTTGACCTATTGAACATCAATGGCCAAATGCCCCATAGGTTCAAGGACATCTCAGAACACCATCAGGATAGAACACGATGATTTTTTTCTGTCCTATGGATTCATCCTATCTAAATCACAGCGATGTTCTCATAACATGATGTGACTTCCCTTCCTCCTTTGTATTCTCCTGAGGAAAGCTAGTTTTGTCAGTAGGAAGTAAGCGTATAAAATAGAATAGCTCCCAATAGTGAGCCATGTTTTATGGGAGTCTTGTGCTGACTGGGCTAGTAGGAAGAGAAAATGGAAAAGCATCAGTGCTTTCTTGATTTTTAACCCTGATGAGTACTTCCAAATGGCCCGTACAAACAAAGTCTGGAGTCTACTGGGGCTCCAGAGGGCACTTTGCATGAAGACTTTGTTTCCACTTCTCTTGCACTTAAAGAAATGCACCTCAAAATACAGCAATCTGAAACTGCTTTGAAATCTGCAGAGAAGGCATGGTTACTGGGTCCTGCATAGGCAATGCTGTCTGCAGAGCCCCATTGTAAAGCACTGAAGGTGCTGAACAGCTGCTAAGAACAATTCTTTTGGCATGAAGTATTCAGATAATTGGTTCAATTTCCCACTTTCCTTTGTCATAGATGGATCCTCCTTTTTAGGCGTTTACATCTGGTTTCTGTTAGAAATATACAAAGAGCACTTCTCTTTGGAATTTATGTATGTGCGAAGGGGGGAATCAGATGAAGAATCAGATGGATTCTTATTGGACCTGTGCAAAATGATGAACAAAGATCATTTAGAATGATTGGCAAAGAACCTAAGAGTGGAAGAGGAGGCCGAAGAGATTTGTCTTCATTTAGTCTAAGAAATTAGCTTCCTTTAGCCCCATAACCTGGCGGGCAGAGGAACTGGATGGCCCATGGCAAGGGAGCCCAGGATACGAATCAGTTCACAAATAAGATTTGTTACCAGACAAATAAGATCAGTTCTGATGGACTGGTCCTGGCTTGTTGGTGTGTTGCAAAGCATTTTAGGCTGCATCTGCATTCTGGGAAAGCTTGCAGTGTTACGGTGGTTCTAACTGCCCAGGATGCAAGGAGGACAGAGCCTGTGCAGCACACATGCCTTCACGGGCTCCAGCTGAACTCGACGATGGCCAGTCGTGGCCGAGCAGCAGAAGCTGCTACAGCAGGGAGAGAAAACAGAATCTTGTTACAGTGCAGGAACAGCCCCGGGGAAAAGATGAGGGAGTGCTGCCTCCTGTTCCCCTATTAGAAATTAAAAAATAAAAAACTGCTTGTTCATTCAGCTGGTTGGGAGCAGAAAGGAAGGACAAGAAGAAGTGAATGTAGAAAGAAGGTATCAAATGAGCAATATTAGGAGTTCTCTCTTAGTCACAGAAAAACCCAGGAAGCAGAGTTCATGGTTCTGATTTCCTTCAGCTCCTTCACCTGCACATTTGATAGAGCTCACAGAACTATGTGGCAGGAGGAAGGGCCCCCCGGTGCCACGCGCAATGCCACCTGGCTACTGGGAAGACTTTCCATAGTACCAAGGGTGGTGTGTGTTGATAGGGCCATTCAGGAGACGGTCAACAACCTATACTTCTGGGGCCTGGGAAAAAGCCAGTTCTGTTGCCACTGAACTGATGGGAAATGAAGTGAATTCCAAAGTTGTAGTTCTAAAGACAAGGCCAATATGAGGAGAGGTAGAAAAAGAAAAACCAAGGCGTCTTGGAGAGAGGAAACAGAGAAGACTACTCTTCTGAAAAATCATCTACTGAAATGGTGATTTTTTTTTGGAGAGGTTTTTCTATAGGGTGCGTGCGCTCACCAGAACTAGAGAAACAGAAAGCTAGAAATCACTCCCAGGGAGGATGGCTACGTGCAATCCCTTCTCCTCCATTTTCCTCTTGGGATCTTGGGGACGCACGCACATGTCTGGGACTCGAACTGCAGTCGACTACATGGGAGTCCAATGACATAGCCAGTACACCAACTGCTGGTCCCTGAAATGGTGATTTAAGAAGAGAGAATAGGCTCTACTCAGGGGAGAATCTCAACTAGTGAGAGCTAGCGGTGACAATGGAAGAAGAAGGTAAAGATCTTATGTTCTTGCCCCAGCGAAGAATGCACTGAATTTTTGCGAATGGGATTCCGGGTTCTGTGTGCTGTTATCACAAATGGGTGGAAGAGGCATTGGTATTCTCTGCAGGGTGCCTGGCTGCTCTGAGGTGGGAAGAACTCTGCAGTGGAGGAAGAGATGAGCATGACCTTGCTAGTCAACAGTTTGACCCTGAGGCTTGTATCTCATTATTTCTTAAGCTCTGACCAAGTCAGTCCCTGGGTGTTCTCTGGACAGCTAGACCTGAAATTAGTAATGCCTCCAGAACTCTTTGGATACTGGCTATGTGTCAGTTTCTAGGCCACCTTTTTCTGCTGATGGTGGTTAAAGCTTTATTTGGGAAATGTAAGAGGTGACTCTAAGAACAGAGTTAGGAAGAAACATTTATTGGGAGAATTTCTTTCACTGAATTTGGGACCACAGAGGAACAGACATTATTTTTAACTGTTTGCTAAGTTAAGTGATCTACTTTTCTCCTCCCTCTTTTTTTCCCCCCAAAATACCTTTTTATTCTCATCAATCAAAGAACTCAAAATCCATATTGGACTCACCCAGTTTCTACCAGAAACCTGCCACTTAGTAGCGTGGTGTTGCACGTTATTTCTTAATCAGCTTGCCAAGCAGTTTACAAACTTACTATACAAATGTAATAGAGTTAATTCTCCGGAGGCTCGGATAATTAATGAAGCATTTAGATATGATAGCATGCGGAAAACAGCTACAACCAACATTTGCATTGCTTTTTCAAAAAATCAGTGACAATGACAAATGTCATATTAATACCCGAAAAGCAAATTATTTTAATACATCCTGAATGGAGTGCCACTTCTTCGTCCTTTACAGCCTTCTTTTTCCCAGACCCATTGGATGGTGTCTGAAAAGCGACTTTTCACATTCTCTCCATAGAAAATACTAGAAAATGTTAACTACTATACTGAAAAGAGACCACACTCACCTCACCACGGTGGATGGCCACTGAGACACACTGCGCACTACACTGACAGTACATCTCACTAAGGGTGGGTCCTCCGATGGATTATTTCAACTCCACAATCCACTACGGGGAGGAGGAGAATGGAAGAAAAAGCAAGCGCTTCATTTTTAACTGAAGCAAGATAGAAAGTTTTATTTGACTATAAACAGCACAACCATTAAATGTCTTCTTTAAGCAAACTCACTTTTGAGCCCATTTTTTTTTTTAAAAAAACCCCTTTTTTGTCCCTTTTTTTTTTTTTTTTTTTTTTTTTTTTTTTTTTTGTCTACCCAAGTCCTCAAAGTTCAAAATGGAAACTTCCCCCTTGGACAAAGTCTGTTTTCCAGAGTCCTTCCACTGCAGTCTCCTCAGCAGCTCAACCTTCGTGGGTAACCCAGACACCCTGGTTCCGAGCTTGGTAAGCTGGGTTCTTTCTACAAGCACTGGGGGCTATTTGAGGTGGTTGCCACCTCTTCTGGACTTTTTTCCCAGAAGTTCTTTTCTCTGACCTTCCTCAACATTCTCCTTTAACTTCTACCCTTGACCTGCTTTCCATTTCCGCATGGCCTTGTTCTTTTGCTATGCAAAACACACAACACACCCTAACTCCCAGAGCCCCCTTGGAACCAACCTCAATTCCAAATACTTAAGTTCATTTGCTTCGAGGACAATGGGTTGTCAAGCTAAGGCGGCAGTTCCGTCTGCCTTGGTAAAGGAAAGCAGATAATACAATCCAGGAAACATGAGCACCAGAAAATAATGCCACATTCAAAACAACGTCATGCTGACATCACACAACGGCACCATCACGGTCACTTATTTCCCCCGAGGGAGAGTCGACATGAAGCAACTTCAATGTTCCTAGCAGGGATGGCATTTCTCACGGAACTTGACTGACACTGGCTGGTTTCTCTAATTGGCAAAAGTTACGATTGCAGTTAAAAAAAAAAAATGACTAGTACTTGGTAGAGAATGAGGGTGGGAGCGGACTTAAGGACAGCTCCTTAAGATGGAATGGAACATAAAATGCTTTGGGTACAATAGTTAAAAATGTGTTTTTCAACCACAAAAAGCCAAAGTTTTCTTTGAAAAAGGTCTCACTGACATGTAACAAATTTGTATAGAAAAAAAAAAAAAAAAAAAAAAGGAGGTCCTGGGCCACCTTTTAATACTACTTAAAGACAATGCTGGATGTGCATGCAAAATCTCCACTGGGTCCTACGATATATAAATTCCTTTTGATATTACAAAATACAAAAATATTTTATCAGAACTCTCATTTACATCGCATTTACAATGGACATGTAAATAACTTAGTCTTCGGTCCTGGCTAATAAACAAATTACTTACTGGAAAAAAAGGGTCCTGAAAGGAAGAGAACCAGAGAAGATATAAGCTAGCGGGAGGGAAACAATTTGCCATCTTGAGTGGCAACTCAACACACAACTGATGGGAAGGAGGTGACCAACCCTGGCCTCCACGAAGTCTATTGTGTTTCCAAAGTGAAATGTGCAAATAATATTCAACATGCCAAGAACTGTGACTACCTATGGAGTCCATCTGCAACCTTGCCTCCACCAACTGAGCGCTCTCCCTTTCTTCCCCCGTGAACCGCCCCCCTCAAAGCGCTTTCCCATGGAAAACAGTGCAAGTTTCAGAATTTACATTCTCAGCTCCCATCTTCCCCCATTCCCTGACTGCAACCATCTTAAGAAATGATACAGTTTTTGCTCTTTTGTCTCTTCCTGCTGTGCAACTGTCCTCTGCTGCCTAACGTGGAGGAGGACTTGGGGAGGCCGTACGAGCTGTATTTGTGCAGCAGCTCGTCGCTCGTCACATAGCGGAGGCGGGCTGGCTGGGGGATCGGTTCTCCGAGGAAATAGCCCTCATTGTCGGACTCTGAAGAGGAGGAGCAGGTGGAGCACCAGTCATACTCGGCAAAGTAGGGTCCCCATCGCTCCCCAAAGGCGTTCTGCAAGGCCAGGTCTGACACAGTTCTTGGGCACTGGCCGTACAGATCCCTCCGGGACCCCTGCCCCAGGCTCTCCTGGAAGCTGCGCTGGCGCACGAATTGGTCGTAGTCCTCCCTGGCTCTCAGAGGGGGCCTTTCTTTTAACCGAGAGATGGCCTCGCGCTCGCTGGCCAGGTGGAGGGCGTTGTCCGAGCGCGAGCGGCGGGAGCGCCGGGACCGGTGAGGCCGGAAGCGCCGGTTGTCGTCGCGCGAAGTGGCTCTTCTCCGGGTGCGTTCGCTCATGGGCTGGATCCTCACGCCCTCCTGCCCGGGCAGCTTGCTGCCCGCCATCCCCCCATCAAAATCAAAGCTCTGATGCAGCCTTCCGTGTGACTGCAGGTCTCTGTACCCAATGGGGTTGCTCAGCTGGTGGAGGTTTCCCTCCATCTCCTGGTACTGCTGGGCCGAGAGCAGGCTGCGAACCGACTCTGCGCTCCGGAACTGCATGGACGAGTTGAGGGTGCCCATGTTGCTCAGCTTCTCGGAGACGTTCATTCCAGAGTCTTTGCTGAGGTCAGGCATGGAAAAGCGGGAGAGGTGCTCCTGGCGCTTGGCACCACCCTCGGCAGAGAGGCCTGGGGAGAGAGGAGAGGACCACGGAGGTTAATACCGATGTGCAGCAGTGGGGGTCAGTAACCCTGCTGGACGTCTGTCCAGGGTCACTGCGTACAGGTGTGCAGTATTGCTTTCTCAGCGAGCCGGAGAACGTGTGCGGGGGCTCGCTCCACTTGTGAAAAATGCATCCAACAAGGGGCACCGTCCTGGTCATTAGTTCCTCTGAAGGCTCATCAGCGTTGCTTAAGAGCCCAACATGTACCTAAAGCATCGTTTCAGTGTACTAAGTGCTTCTATTACCTTCTGGGTTCTAATAATCTGAGCGATATAAGCTAGGGAGAGCAGATACTAAACCTGAAGTGAGAGAGGCAGGGCACGCCCAGTTATTCCTGGCAACACTAAACACTTCCTATTGACAGTTCCAGGACTCCAGACCAGCTCTCTGTCCGCCTGCAGCTGGGTCCTGCTCTGCCTGCTGTCCCCAGGTGGCACGCAGCCTCTATCTCAAATGTCTGGGTCACTCAGTGACTCCCTAGGTATAGACCGAGAGATATTTACTCTCTTGGCCTGTTTAGTGAATGACTGCTCCAGGGCTAGAAATGAGTTTCTAGTGACCAGAAAATGCAAGTGGGAACCTGTGACATCGCTCTGTCAACCGATGAGACGCCTTTATAAAAGAAGCAATGCCCTGAATGCTCTCTGACAGCAGGCGCCCTTAGCAATGGCGCTCCGTTTCACGCTAGGTATAGACCGAGAGATATTTACTCTCTTGGCCTGTTTAGTGAATGACTGCTCCAGGGCTAGAAATGAGTTTCTAGTGACCAGAAAATGCAAGTGGGAACCTGTGACATCGCTCTGTCAACCGATGAGACGCCATTATAAAAGAAGCAATGCCCTGAATGCTCTCTGACAGCAGGCGCCCTTAGCAATGGCGCTCCGTTTCACAAGTTCCTGGCACCCCCGGGGACGATAGCCATTGTGAAGGCAGTGGGAGATATTGGCTTTAGTAAATTCTGTCTTGCTCATCTTAAAGCAGCACTGTCTAAGATGCTTGTTTCGGAATAGGCCAGGTGACACAGTCTCAGCATTTTCCACTCATTCTATATAGAAAGGATCAGCAATTTTGTCATTTCTAGTCAAAGCACCGTATCTCTGGATGGCCATGGCCCATTACCATCCCAGCCACCGATTATTCCTGCCTCCTGAAGAGGCTCATGACCTCTCCTCCCCTGGCAAAAGTAAACCAACATCACGAGCGCTTTGGAACACTACTTAGCTTATCAAGTAAAGCTAAATTACAAAGAGACTTTCTAAGTTCACGGGAAAATGACAAAGTATGAGTTTATTCTGGTGCGAAAGTTTTTTGAAATCCATTTCCAGTTTTTCGGTTCTGTTTTGTTCTCCCCAGTTGTCAGAAGGTGTGTGCACTTGCCAGAGAAGAGATAGACAGAGTGGAAGAGAGCATCTCCCAATAGGGTATGGTTATTCTGCAATCCCTCCTCCATCATGCCAGGATTTTGAGTACCTGCACACATGCACACATGCACACACACACACACACACACACACACAGTTTTTGAAGGCACTGGACCAGGATTCAAACTGTGGTCAGCCATGTGAGATATAGCTCCCTTAACTACTAGACCATGGGACTGGCCCAACATTTTTATTTAAATAATATGCATTTTTGGTGAACTTTTGGATGCTCTTTGGATACACACATGCAAGTATCTGAATTATGAATGATGCTGCTTTGAATATCCTTGTCCATTTTGTATGGCTTTATGCACTTGTACCTGCTGAGCATATAAGAGTGGAGATTCTCTGACTTTCCATCACCACTCTTGGATACACTGCAGAATAAGTTAGCTGTGTGTTGTCAGAAAAGTCATGACGCATTTTTGCATAGGAAAACATAGAAAAATACATCATAACTTTGTAACTTTTCAGATGACCCAATCCATAGCTTCAAAAATGTGCAAGAGCATTCAGAGAAGGTTTCTTCTCTTGTAGCAGCCTAGAATTGGAAGCAACTCAAATGTCAACAGATAAAATGGATAAATAAGTTGAGGTATTTTCTATTGACACCAGGACTTTATGGAGAAATGGCCAATTGCAAGAGAGAAGAAGAAAAGGTAAAAGAAGAGCCCCGAACACCTTGTCATGCCAGGAAGTAAGAAATGAAGTGTGCTGAGGGTTTACCAGAAGAGCACAAGACTCAGGTTGAAGGGTCCTCGGGTTAAAAACCAAAACCAAACCAAACGAAAAACTTCCTGAAACAAAGAGGAAGTCGCGACTCTATATTGGTAACATCAATCAATAAATAATTGGGGAAAAGAGAAGGCGTACATCTATAGCAGAGTACCACTGCCTCAGCACAGAGACCGTGTGGAGGGAGGGAGTGCCCACTGGAAAATCATTTTTCAGGCATTACGGGTAGAGTGCTTCATGGAAGAATCAGAAAGCGTATTAAATTTAGGGGATAAAAAATGAGGGGGAGCACGCTTGTAAAGAGTCTCTTCGCGGGAACCAGCAGTTAGCGTAATGGCTATGTCGCTGGACTCCCACGTAGTCGACCGAGGTTCGTGTCCCGGACCCGGTGGCTTAAAACTCACGCCGGGCGTGTGTGCGTGCGTGCCCAAGATCCCGAGAGGAGAATGGAGGAGAAGGGATTGCGGCGTGACCATCCCCCCTGGGGGGTGATTTCTCGCTTTCTGTCTCTATGTCTCTCTCTGTCTGTCTGGCGAGCGCACGCGCCCTACAGTGAAAATCTCTCCAAAAAAAAAGAGTCTCTTCGCAAGGGAAGAATTCGTCACTATGTAGCAAAGTAGACAACTTCATTTTGAGATCAAATAAAATGGATAAATAAGTTGAGGTATTTTCTATTGACACCAGGACTTTATGGAGAAATGGCCAATTGCAAGAGAGAAGAAGAAAAGGTAAAAGAAGAGCCCCGAACACCTTGTCATGCCAGGAAGTAAGAAATGAAGTGTGCTGAGGGTTTACCAGAAGAGCACAAGACTCAGGTTGAAGGGTCCTCGGGTTAAAAACCAAAACCAAACCAAACGAAAAACTTCCTGAAACAAAGAGGAAGTCGCGACTCTATATTGGTAACATCAATCAATAAATAATTGGGGAAAAGAGAAGGCGTACATCTATAGCAGAGTACCACTGCCTCAGCACAGAGACCGTGTGGAGGGAGGGAGTGCCCACTGGAAAATCATTTTTCAGGCATTACGGGTAGAGTGCTTCATGGAAGAATCAGAAAGCGTATTAAATTTAGGGGATAAAAAATGAGGGGGAGCACGGTTGTAAAGAGTCTCTTCGCAAGGGAAGAATTCATCACTATGTGATAGCAAAGTAGACAACAACTTCACTTTGAGATCAAACTTGACATCACGGAGGAGGGAAAACTGGACACGGTGTGCTCCAGATGGGTTGACCTAAAAAGGATACCTCACCCTTTATGTAGTTGCCTAGCCTAACATGCATATTCTGAATGTATTCAGGAGGAAACAGTAGACAAATCCCAAGAGGAGGAATCTTTTCTTAAGAAACAAAACAAAACAAAACAGTAGTCTTAAAAAAAAACAAGGAGGCACCAGCAGTTAGCGTAATGGCTGTGTGGCTGGACTCCCATGCAGTCAACCACAGTTTGCGTCCCGCATGTGCGTGCGTGCCTAAGATCCCGAGAGGAGAATGGAGGAGAAGGGATTGCAGTGTAGTCATCCCCCATAGGGGGTGATTTCTGGCTTTCTGACTCTGTCTTTTCGGCGAGCACACAGGCCATAGCAAAAACCTCTCAAAAAAACAAAAAACAAAAAACAAAACAAAACAAAACAAAACAACAACAAGGAAAAAAGTTTCCAAAAAGAAAAGGCTGAAGGTATGTTCTAGACTGAAGGATACCAAAGAAATACAGCAACTACATACAATACCCGATCCTAGACTGGAACCAGCTCTGTAGGAAAAATAAATGCTTGTAAAAGATAATGTCTTTTGTTAACTGAAAAGAAATTGGAACATGAGCATAAGATGAAAGTATGATGTTAAATTTACTGTGGCTAACTGACCGTTGTGCTAATGCTGGAGCAAATCCTTTTTTTTTTTTTTTGGGGTTGTTTTGTTTAGGGGGGGTGCCACTCGCCAGAAAGACAGAGAGAGACAGAGAGCGAGAAATCACCCTCCAGAGGGGATGGCCATGCTGCAATCCCTTCTCCTCCATTCTCCTCTCAGGATCTTGGGCATGCACATGCATGACCACACGCCCGGCATGAGTTTAAGCCACTGAGTCCAGGACTGGAACCGTGGTCGACTAGGGTTTAAGCCACTGGGTCCGACACTTGAACCGTGGTCGACTAGGTGGGAGTCCAGCGACATAGCCATTACACTGACTGCTGGCCCCTTTATTCTTGAAATTACATGGGAAAGTCTATGGTATACAAGGTCGAGATGGATGTGACTTGCTCTCACATGATTCAGAAGTACATTATGCATGTGCCTGTGAACATGAGAATGAATGGGGCAAAGTGTTAATAACAGATCAGTCTTGGTAAAGAGTACATTACTAGCGCTCTTTGTTCTATTTCTGCAACTTTTTGGTAAGTTTAAAATGATTTCCAAACTAAAAGTCATTCTTTTAAAAAATTATAGTATATGATGTAATGTTTTCCAGTTCCAGGGAAAACCTGGAGACATCTTTGGTTGTCACAACTGTCTCCCACCTACTAAATTCCAGTAGAGGCCAGTGATAGTGTTAAACATCTTTCTGTACAAAGGACAGCTCCCCCCAACCCCCGCCAACGCAAACAATTATCCAGCTCAAGATATCAATAATGACACACTTGAGAAATGCAGGTAAAAAAAGACTACTTCGGGACCAGCAGTTAGCGTAATGGCTATGTCGCTGGACTCCCACGTAGTCGACTGTGGTTCATGTCCCGGACCCGGTGGCTTAAACTCACCCTGGGCGCGTGTGCGTGCGTGCCTAAGATCCTGAGAAGAGAATGGAGGAGAAGGGATTGTGGTGTGGTCATCTCCCCCTGGGGGGTGATTTCTCACTTTCTGTCTCTCTGTCTCTGTTTCTCTGGTGAGCGCACGCACCCTATAGCAAAAACCTCTCCAAAAAAAAAAAAAAGAAGACTACTTCACAGTAATGAGAATGAATAAGTACACCAGCAACATGGATGAATCTCATCAAAAATACCAAGACACAGAAAGAACATGTGCTTTTTGATTCCGCTTACACAAAGTTCACAAAACAGCTAAGGCTGTGGTGACAGAGGTCAGAGTAGTGAGGGAGACATGACAGTGGCACTGGGCTAGATCGAGATGGTGATTACCAAAGATAATGTGTAAAAACGCAGAGGTTGTTTTTTTTTTTTTTTTTAGGTTTTTGTTGTGGGGGGGCTTTGCTTACCCAGGGAGCTTACCAGAGAGCGACAGAGAGAGGGAAAGGGAGAACTCACTCCTGGGGGGATAGCCACGCCGTAATCCCTTCTCCAGACCCTTACTGGGATCTTGGGCGTGCACTCACATGCGCCCAGTGTTATCCTCGAGCCACCAGGTCTGGGACTTGACTGTGCAGCACCTTAACTGCCACACCACCTGCTGGCCCCGAGGTGTGGTTTTCATATTTGTTTATTGATGTAAGTGATATCTCGATATGACATTTAAAAATAAAGTGTTCATTAAAAATCCAATTAAAGGTTGAATATGCCTATGGAGAAACTATTCTGCCAAATATCCTTTTCTCCAGTAATTTTTTTTTTTTTAAATTTCATTACTGCTATAATTGTCAGGGCAAGAGGCTCTGGGTCCTCCAACTCCTGCTTTCCCAGTGCTTATCTCTGACACGCAAATCATAAAAGCTGATTTACAATAGCTTAATCACTTCCAGAGCCTCCCCAGTCTGAAGGCGGAGAGGAGAGGGTATCAATTTAAGATGATGAATGAGTAGTCTGAGCATATGAACTCTACTCGAGGAAGGGAAAAAAACCCTCAAAATCACATCTAAAAACAAAAGCTATACAGGCAGGGGCAATGAGCTTTCCAGGGTTTTCTACCCAAGCTTTTGAATAGACTTAGTCAGCATAAATAGTCAAGCAAATATTATAAATTCTGAAACACGCTGTTTACCTGAACCTGTCTTTTCTAAGCCCTGCAGTAAAATGTTTGAGATGATCCTGTGGATGAACAGATTTGCATTTCCACGAGGGGGTGGATGTGAAAAAAAAAAAAAAAGCGGCTTCTACTCTGCTGGAAAGTGATGCTGCCCTCTCACATGGTGCTCCTGCAGCCTGGCAAGTCTCAGGCTGCTCTTAACCACCCTCCTGAAAAGGAAAAGTGCCGCGGCCTATTGCTCAAGCCCAGCGTCAGCTATCAGCTGTACCTAAACGTAAACTTCCCTGGGGATGTGCGCATGTGATTGGAAATGCTGCCTGCTCACTCCAGAGACAAGAACCGTCTCTCTTCTGATTGATTAGCTCAGATTCTCCTCCAGGTCCTTCTTGCACACAGAACATGAACAGAAAAGCTGATGCTGTCCAAAGATGAGTGTACGTGCCTCTAACAAGGGAGGGTCTGTGGTCAATTTCGTTCTTGCAAAATTCAGTGCCTTATGCAGACCTCAAGGCCTACGTGACTTGGCTCTCTTCTCTCTCTCCAGCTCAATGCTCCTCCTCACTTACTCTGCTTCAGCCGAGCTTACAGTCCTCCCTCTCCTCCTCAAACACAGCTCCCTCCAGCTTGCCTTGGGAAACTCCCCCCTTTGCACGGCTGACTTCTGATCACTTCGGTGCTCAGTGATGCCTGCCCTGGCCACTCCTTAGAAAGTAGCCAAGTTAGTGTTTGCCCGGCCAAACAGTCATTCCTGTACTTGAACTTTTCTTTTCTTTTTTAAAAGAATTATTTATTTAACTTTATTTATTTATTTTAATTTGACCAGAGAGGGAGAGAGAGAGTGTGTGTGTGTGTGTGTGTGTGTGTGTGTGTGAGAGAGAGAGAGAGAGAGAGAGAGAGAGAGAGAGAGAACAAGCTGCCAGGTCTGGGACTCAAACTGTGGTAGGCCATGTCGGAGTCCAGCACCCTTAACCATCATCCACTTGACAGCCCCTTGAACTTCTCTTAAACTCTCTACCCTGACTTCTTTCCCTTCTCTGTAGTTAGAAATGCTACCTCCTTTCCCTTTCCTTTTTTTTTTTTAAAAAAAAAAAAAAAAAAAAGAGATGGGTTTTTGCTGTGTAACTGTCTTCCTGCTCAGTGTATCAGCTGGGACTACAGGAGCTTGCCACCAGGCCTGGCTCTTTTTCTGACAGGATCCTGCTGTTATGCAGGCTAGCCACAAGCTCTTGATCCTCCTGCCTTAGTCTCCTGAGCTGCTGGGATTACAGATGCATGACGCCTTGCCTGCCTTTTGGGTCAGGATTTGAACCTCAGAATTTGAAACTCAGCCTCGCATGTAGTCCGAGCCTATAGAGCACAGCATTTCAGCAGCGTGTGCCAGCATGGCTGTGCCACCCTGACATATCTTCTGAAGTTTGTGTGTAAGTCTGAGATTAAACAGATCCCTCATGAGAGCAAGGATCTTGCCCCCGTGTACTGCACTTTCACAGAACTACCAGTGCCCAATATTCCACTGGCACTCAGTAAGTATTTGCGGGATAAGGGTAAATGGATCTTCATGCTGCCCAGAGGTTGGAAAAAACAACTTCCTTGGACCTGAAGTAGGCTAGGGCTGTAATTCAGATGGGTAGGATTCTAAACATCGGGAACCAAATACCACGATCACACCTATCAATCTCACAGTCTCTACTGGTTCCTTAGAGAGCCCACCATCTGGGGCTTCTCCAGTTTTAAAGCTGAAGAATGTATGGTTTATAATTAGCTCTCTGAACTGCAAAAATGGTTTCACCTTATTAATCACAGCTCTGGAGAGCTGTTTAAATTAGCAGCTTCCGTCATGTCCCCACAACGAAACGATACTACCCTAGTTCACACTCCAACTTGGGCAACACACTATCTCTAACTCTGGGCGGAGCTAGAAAGTCACTTGTTGGCTGGGTGACCTGGGGCAATTTTTTAAACTCTTGAGCTGCATCAGTAAAATGGGCATACTAATAGTACCTGGTTATTAAAGCTACAGTGAGGATTAGATGAGAGAAAAATGTACCTTTTTCTTTTCTTTTCTTTTTTTTTTTCGGTTATAGGGTGTGTGTGTGCACACTTGCCAAAGAGAGACGGAAAGTGAGCAGTCGCCCCTCCCCCAGGGGGAAGGATGGCCACACCATTTTGCCTGTACCGTTTCTTTTTTATTTATTTATTTATTTATTTAATTTTTAGTTTTTTTTTGAGAGGTTTTCACTATAGAGCCGTGCACTCGCCAGACAGACAGAGAGAGACATAAAGACAGAAAGCGAGAAATCACCCCCCAGGGGGGATGGTCATGCCGCAATCCCTTCTACTCCATTCTCCTCTCAGGATCTCGGGCACACACGCACATACACCTGGCGTGAGTTCTAAACCACTGGGTCCGGGACTCGAACCGCGGTCGACTACGTGGGAGTCCAGTGACATAGCCATTACGCCAACTGCTGGTTCCCTGTACCGTTTCTTTTTAAAGTCCGCTACAATCGTAATGACTTTGTGTAGCTATTGTTTCATCTCTGGCTTCCTGACTAGACTAAGCAGGAACTGCTTCCTTTTGTTAGTCCTGATCATACTACCTGGTATCAGTGCACAGGAAGAAAGTCAGGCCTGACAGTCCACAATAGAAGAGAACATGCCCCAAGGAGTTTAAACCCGACCAATGAGTATGAACACATTCAAAAGCCCTTGCTATATGAAATAGTACTTGTGAATGCACGATTCTATGAATGAATGAATCCCAGAAACGTGATGCGCACGAGGCCTGACACTTAGTGATATTCGCTCACCTATGAGACGCTATTATAAATCATTTGTAACTTTTTTTTTTTTGGGCGGGTTTTTTGCTGTAGGGTGTGTGCACTCACCAGAGAGACAGAGAGTGAGAAATCACCCTCCCCCTGGGGGGCATGGCCATGCCGCAATCCCTTCTCCTCCATTCTCTTGGGATCATAGGCATGCACACACACGTGCCTGGTGTGAGTTTTAAGACACTGGGTCCGGGACTCGAACTGCAGTCGACTACATGGGAGTCCAGTGACATAGCCATTATGTTAACTGCTGGTCCCAATCATTTGTACCTTTTAACTGTGCTGGACATTTCTTTTCTATACAGATGAATTTCAACTCTTTATTCCATCTGTCTGTGCAGAACAAGACTCAATGTCAAAATACTGCACATCAATGCGGTCCAAGCAAATGGGACTCCAAAATGTTCCTTTGTTCTCCTGCAACAAATGCACTTTTTTGTCTGGGTACCCAAGCTGCAGTGTGTGTATACATGTGTGCACAAATGCAGGTGTGTGTGTGTGTGTGTGTGTGTACAAGCATGTGGGTGGTGGGAGAGGCAGGGACTAACAAACTATGTTTTCTAGAGAGCTCTGACTGCAGTGCAGTCTGAATCTGCCTTCAACCAGCATTATTGGTGTCCCTACACACCACAGAGGACCTGGAGGGAGAAGGCCACATGACAGCAAGGAGACACAGATGCCAGGTCACTTTCTTCTCAAAGGGAACTCTGTTTTATTCATAGACAGAGAGTTTTTCCTCTCTAAATAATGTAGGCTTTGTGAGAAGTGCTATATTGGGGACTATGTGGTTAAAGGCTTCAATTGATCCTTATCCTGGGGTCAGAGCAGCCAGGAGCTATACACATGTCCCCTTATGGCAGGGCTGTAGATTTCCCCCAGGATCCTCAGGCTTTGCTTCAACAAGCAGAGGTCAGTATCAAATTCAACCTACGTTTCTCTGTGGTTAAACTGTCAATAGGAAGGTGGAGCTGGGACACTTAGGTTACACCAGCACTTCATGTTCCCCTTACGAGAAAGATGAGGTCTCATAGCCACTGCACACAGTGAGAACAATCAATGCCCTTCAAAGAAGGCTCTGGGTCTGATGGCAAAGGCAGGCTCTTTGCTGGGTCCCCCTCCCCCACCTGCTCTAAGAGCAGAAGGCATGCGCTCAAGTTCAGCGAGATGAAAATGCAGGCTTAAGGTGAACTGCAGTCCCATCTTTCTGCTCCTTATTTATCGTCCCATCTTGTCCCACTCCTCAAAGAAAAAAATAAAAAAAGAAGAAAAAAATTGGTACAGGAAGACAGAGAGCTATGTTTCTGCCAACTTAAAAAAGATGAATTCACATTTCACATTTCTGTGCAGTAAAAGAAATAGTATCTATTCACCCTTGCCCTCCAGACATTTACAACTCATAGAGATGATTTAGCTCCCTTTCAGGAAGGTCTTCTATTTTTTTTTTTTTCCCCCTAACGCAGAAACAATGAAGAAATAGAAAATGCTTAAAACAGGAGTCTACAAACTACAGCCAAGAGCAGAGACATGAAAACTCAGAGTTGTTTAAACAGGGGTTTAGAAACTGTGGCCCACGGGCAAAATCCAGTTCACTACCTGCTTTTGTAAATAAAGTTTTATTGGAACATAATCATTCCTCCTTACTTGCAGGCTGTCTGTGGCTATTTTCCAGAGTTCAGTAGCTGTAATAGGGACTGTATAACCTGCATTTACCTCCTGACTCTTTATGAAAAACACACAAATAGTGCCGTGGCGAGCTTGAGCATCTCCAAAGGCATGGACTCTGCACAGCTGAAGTATCTCAACCCAGGCCAAAAAAAAAAAAAAAAAAAAAAAAAGCTGTGTGGTACAAATCTATTTGTTTCTCTGAAGCATGTGGGATAGTATGATCAAGTCCCTTGGGATCCTTTGTCCAACTGAGTCAATTGATTTCATCAACACCCTGAACTTCAAATTGGCAGCAGCTGGAGCACAACTGTCATCTGGGCAGTGGACTTTAAACACCACCACATGTTTCTTGGTGACAGGGCATGCAATGTTCAGACAGAGTATGACAGGAAAGGACAGAGGGTGGAGCTGGGAAGAGGAAGCTGGGGAGAGTAGGAATACATTCAAAATCTCTCGCTATATGAAGTGTGATCTATAGACCAGCACCAATGGCATTCCCTGAAAGCTGGTCAAAAGTGCAGCCTCCCAAGTCCTAGCCAGACTTACAGGATACAAATCTGCAACTCCACAGGATCCCCTGGTGATTCATACACCCCAGAGTGTTAGAGAAACACTACCCAGGATGACAGTTTCCAGGACAATGTCCTTTGCCTCTCTGGCAGAAACCAGACGCTCATGCCCTCAGAGAGTCAGATCCAGAGTTTCTTGGTCTCAGCACTATCGACATCTTGGGGGAGAGAATTCTTTGTCATTAAGGGCTGTTCTGTGCATGTTAGCAAGTTTAGCAGCATTACTGGCCTCCATATATCAGATGCCAATAGCAGCCTTTCTGGTTGTGACAACCCAAAATGTTTCCAGACATTGCCAAGCATCCTGGGGTGGGAGTGGGAAGCAAAACCACCCCTAGTTGAGATGAGGGCTCTTGTGGATACAGTCCTGGAGCTGCTGCTTGAGCACAGGCTACAGAGAACTCTGCTCCTCCCAACCAAGGGCAGCCATGGCTTAAACCTGCTCCAATTCATGCTGCAAATGTGAGCCCACTCACTACAGGGGCTTGACACTCCCTCCTAGAGAAGGATCAACGTGCTCCACCAGGTTGGGTATGGCATCTCCAAAGTAGGGGAACTGCAGAGTTGTTTTCTCTTCCAACTCCTCTCAACAAACTCACCTGTGTAACTTTCAGGGGATTTCAAGAGTCCCCTGGCATTAATGCCTTCACCATCTTATTTCCCTGGCCCATGCGAAGCTATGGAAATCTCAAGTCCTTGATGCACTTTTCCTACTTCCGTACTCCGATCACCAGCCTGTCTAGTGGACCCAAGTGACCAGCAAGTTATAAGTTGGCTTGTAGCCACGTGTCTGCCATCTGCTCCTGTGGGACTGGGAAAAGCACTGGCAGACCATGGAACAATGTCCTCTGTCAATTTTTCCCTGGCCCATGCGAAGCTATGGAAATCTCAAGTCCTTGATGCACTTTTCCTACTTCCGTACTCCGATCACCAGCCTGTCTAGTGGACCCAAGTGACCAGCAAGTTATAAGTTGGCTTGTAGCCACGTGTCTGCCATCTGCTCCTGTGGGACTGGGAAAAGCACTGGCAGACCATGGAACAATGTCCTCTGTCAATTACTAGTGGCGGGGGGGGGGGGGGGGGGGGGGGGGGGGCCTGGCATTAATGCCTTCACCATCTTATTTCCCTGGCCCATGCGAAGCTATGGAAATCTCAAGTCCTTGATGCACTTTTCCTACTTCCGTACTCCGATCACCAGCCTGTCTAGTGGACCCAAGTGACCAGCAAGTTATAAGTTGGCTTGTAGCCACGTGTCTGCCATCTGCTCCTGTGGGACTGGGAAAAGCACTGGCAGACCATGGAACAATGTCCTCTGTCAGCTACTAGTGGTGGGGAGGGGAGGCTGGGTTGGGGGGCAGGGCAGTGCATGCATGGCTGACTCCTATTCCCCAAGCTCTGCTGCAGTCCCCTCTGGGAAGGGCTGTTTCAGCCCAAACTAAAGAACAGCCTCTATACAACCAGCTGGTTCCAAAGAGGGTCAGACCGATGTTGGTTTTCCCAACAATAGAGGCTTTGTTTTCCAGCAGCATTCATGCTAGGGACTTGCCTTTGGAAAGTGACAAACATGACAATGGGACTAACATCACTTCTCTTAGAGACCCAGTACAGTAACAGGACAAGCCTGATCAAAACTCGGGTTTGGACTGGAGGCTTCCTACTTTCTGCCCTCTGCCTTGCTTACGCTATTAACTTCCTGGTAATAGTTACGCAGTTACCCCTGCATACGGACTGGCAGAAGTATAGGGAGAAACCAAAAAGGGCCATTTTCTGGAAACATGTGGAGTCAATTTTAACTACGACTATTCAGCTCCGTGGGGGATTCTGGCTGTGTTGCCACACAGACCATGAAAGGATGCACAAACTATTCAAGCCAGTTGAAGGTTGTCTGCCAAGTTTGCTCTGCGTCCACACTGACCCCACGCGCTTTCTAGAATCCATTAGCCCAAGTCAACAAGCAGACCACACGGGAGTTATTTACTCAGGAAACACTTGACTACACAAGACGGCGGCTAAATGGCTCCCAGTGCTAGGGACCCGGCAGCCAAGGACCCAGGGATCCATTCAGTTTCCTCAGAGATTTCTGACAAAGCCTTCTGCTGCTGGGCACCGAGTCCAACTGTGAACAAGGCCCTTAAAGGTGACACTGTACCAGGATATCGCACTACACAGGAGACAGATAGCAGAATGAGCCTAGCGATACACTAGTGCAGGTAACAATGGCTCGGAAGGGAATAAGAGGAATGCCATGAGAGGGGATAGAAGACTGGGCCGGTAGACTAAGTGCTGGCAAAGAGCTGCTGTTGGTGCTAATTAGGGTGAGACCTAGAGGATGAGGAGGAGCCAGCCAAGCGAGGGACAGAGAAGGTGCTCTAGGCAGAGGGAGTGAGGACACGTGTTCTAAAAAGTGGCAGAAGGGCAATGGCACTGGAGTGGTGTGAGCAAGGAGAATGGCAGGGGTGAGGCTCGGGAGGTGAGCAAGAGCCAGAACCCATTTTTGCCTTTTGAGACTGTCTTTCACGTGCTGTGAATGAAATGAAAAAAAGCATCTGCGAGGCCTCACCGAGGAGTGGTGAAGAGCTTTGGCGTGCACTCTCCAGCTCTGGCTTTAGGCTACTTGTGCCTCAGTTCCCTCATCTGTGAAATGGGAAAAATTGTACAACCTAAGGGGGAAGGTACTGAGTGGTTACATCCAGCACACTGCGAACAGTGCTGGCGCAGTGCTGTCAGATGAAATGTGCACTCTTCTGACTGTCCCTCTCTCTGTGTCTCTCCCTTGAGAGCATTTTTATGTAAGTTGCCATGTATGAAATTGCTAGACACTGTTACATCCTTTTTTTTGGAGTGGGTAATAAAGAGTTGGGATAATTTGCCTAAAGTCACAAGCAGCTACTTCAAAACTCTTTCTCTAGCTCCCGACCTTATCATGAGGAGAGAGAGAAGAAGAGAGTGGCCAGAGTGCTAGCCGAGATCTGAGGGACAGGAGGCAAAGAGAAGTCTGATCCTTCTAACCAGCAGTAGCAATGAAAAACATTTTCACTGGGCCAGCCCCACAGTACAATGGTTAAGCCCTGTGAATAGGGAGCCAGATCCCACATGGCCAGCTGCTGTTCGAATCCTGGCCCCAGTGACATAAAACACACTGGGCACATGCGTGTGTGCATGCCCCAAATCGGGACTGGATGGAGAAATGGAGGAAGGACAATACAGAGCGACTACGCTTCATCAGAGAGTATTCTCTCTCCTCCCACCTCTGGGGAGCATATCTGCTCTCCAACACTACAATAAGCAAATTTATTCTGCTTAATGCATCGTTTTCTACTTTATAAATACGAACTACTGCCACATGTAATAGCATGGATTGATCTTACAAATATAGAGAAAAATGCCGGACAAAAGATATGTACAGTCATATTCCATTTATATACAATTTGAAACTATCCCAAACCAAACGATGATGAGAGATGTCAGAATAGTACCTACTCTGGAGAGAAGAGGGGTGAAGAAGGGGAGGGGGAGAATGGCATTTCTGGGGGGCTACTTATAGTCCTGGATGTAGTACCACAAATGATTTATACCTATTTCTGTTTGTTGCACATCCTCAAAATGTTTATTAAAAATTAAAAATCTCAGGACCAGCAGATGGCATAATGGTTTCATTGCTGTATTCCTATGTAGCTGACCAGGGTTCGAGTCCTGGACCAGGCAGCTTAAACACATCGAGCGGGTGTGTGTGTGCGTGCCCAAGATCTTGAGAGGAGAATGGAGGAGAAGGGATTGTGGCATGGCCATCCCCCCAGGGGGTGGGGAGTCATTTCTCATTCTCTGTCTCTGTCTTCCAGCGAGTGTATGCACCCTATAGCAAAAACCTCTTCCCCCACCAAAAAAAAAAAAAAAAAAAATTAAAAATTTCACCAAGCAAGGCAAGAACATACTCATAACAATGTCAAAGGTGACTGTGGGCCTCACCCCCCACGCCCGGCAGCATCTCTGGCACACCAGCCTAGTATGGCAAGGAGGCCTAGCTCACACTTGTGGCCAATACACTAGGCCTTTTTTGGTCTGAATGGTTGATTATCCTTTTTTCCTTTTCTTTTTTAAGTCAAAATTATATGGACTTTCTCCACTTAACGTCCTACCCCTGGTCAAATTTAGCATTTATCCTATCTGCCTATCTATGCCCCTACCTTCCCCACTAGGCATATGCATTTCCTTCCAGTGTCAGGAGCTGGATGAGGGAAGATAGGAATTGGGATGAAGTGGTTTGGGGATTTAAGAGGCGGTGTACAATGAACTCTGTTAAGCAGAGGATCCCTGTTTCTAAGATCTCATTTCTGCATGGCTAGGGACTGACAATGTGCCATGCTTGGCATAATAGAGCATGACCTTGGGCATGACAGAGCCAGTTACTGTACTGACTGACGGATGAGTGCATATGAAGGAAAGCTACGTGGATGGGTGGATAATATGAAGGCTAGATCAAAGGATGGGGAGAGATGGATGGAAGACTGGATGAATAACTCGATGAATGCAAAAGTAATGCACATGCAGAAGGAGAGACATGGTTGGGGTTCTTTACAAAAAAATCAACCTTTTACAACATATAAGCTATAGAATAAAGTGGTAGGTAAGAACTAAGTTCTCAGGTAACCATTATTGCTTCTGTTATTCATTTGCATTTATAGAATTCTTGACATTTTATTTTTTTAGACATATTTTAGAGATATTTTTGCTATAGGGCGTGTGCACTTACTGGAGAGAGAGAGAGACGGAAAGTGAAAAATTACCCCCGGGGGACCAGCAGTTAGCGTAATGGCTATGTCGCTGGACTCCCACATAGTCAACCACAGTTCGCGTCCCGGACCCAGTGGCTTAAAACTCAGGCCAGGCACGTGTGCGTGCGTGCCCAAGATCCCAAGAGGAGAATGGAGGAGAAGGGATTGTGGTGTGGCCATCCCCCCTGGGGGGTGATTTCTCGCTTTCTATCTCTCTGTCTTTGTCTGTCTGGCGTGCACACGTGCCCTATAGCAAAAACCTCTCCAAAAATAAAAATAAAAATAAAAATAAATAAAAATCACCCCCGGGGGCAGGGAGTATAGCCACACTGCAATCCCTTCTCCTTCACTCCCCTCTTGGGAGCTCTAGCCTGTTTCTTCTTCTGCCTCTCATTAATAAAAGTGAACCTGCCGACCGCCATCTTCCAGTAATTAACCA
>NW_006160083.1:1046402-1063947 GCF_000334495.1 Tupaia belangeri chinensis | reverse complement strand
GTTGGTGTATAAAAAAAAAAAAAAAAAGTGCCCCTGCCATAGGACCAGCAGGTGGCATGGTAGTTAAGGCACTGGATCCCACATGGCTGATCCCTTGGTTCAAGTCCTGGACCCAGTGGCTTGAAAAACATGCCAGGTGTGTGTGCATGTGTGCCCCAAATCCTGAGAATGGAGGAGAAAGGATGGTGGCATAGCCATTCCTCCTGGATGGAGGGTAATTTCTTATTTTCTCTGTCTCTCTCTGGTGAGTGCACATGCCTCATGGCAAAAATCTTTTTAAAAAAAAGAAAAAAAAATGAACATGCCACCAATTCATTACCCCTTCTCTGCCAAAGAACGGATCCAGGGCTGGGTTCTTGGAGAGCATAGCAATGCTCAGCTGGGCCATGGAGACTTCCTTTCCTGCTCTTGGTCTCCGATTCCTGTCACAGCCAGCCTGTGCCCTTCGCCTGGCTTCCCAAGGCAACTTGGGCTTGGCGAGGCTCACCCTCTGCACAGATGGGATAAGCAGCTGCTTAACTGGTGGGAGTTGAGTACCTGGAGAGTCTTCCAGGGCCTGCGAATCTCTCTCTCTCCTGCCACCATGCAAACCTCCACTCTGATCCAACTTGAGAGTTAAGGAAGCCTTTTCAAAGTATTCTCTCTGGATTATGCAAAAAAGGATGACACTGGCAATTAAGTTTGGGAATTTCTATAGGATTTCTCAAAAACTGGCTTAAGTGCCGAAGGAATTTTCAGAAAGAAGACAGAAAATGCACTGTCTCCCATACATTTTTTTTTTTTCTATAGGGCATGTGCGCTTGCCAGAGAGAGACATAGAGACAGAAAGTGAGAAATCAGTCCCCAGAGTGGGTGGTCACACCGCAATCCCTTCTCTTCCAGGGCCATGGAGACTTCCTTTCCTGCTCTTGGTCTCCGATTCCTGTCACAGCCAGCCTGTGCCCTTCGCCTGGCTTCCCAAGGCAACTTGGGCTTGGCGAGGCTCACCCTCTGCACAGATGGGATAAGCAGCTGCTTAACTGGTGGGAGTTGAGTACCTGGAGAGTCTTCCAGGGCCTGCGAATCTCTCTCTCTCCTGCCACCATGCAAACCTCCACTCTGATCCAACTTGAGAGTTAAGGAAGCCTTTTCAAAGTATTCTCTCTGGATTATGCAAAAAAGGATGACACTGGCAATTAAGTTTGGGAATTTCTATAGGATTTCTCAAAAACTGGCTTAAGTGCCGAAGGAATTTTCAGAAAGAAGACAGAAAATGCACTGTCTCCCATACATTTTTTTTTTTCTATAGGGCATGTGCGCTTGCCAGAGAGAGACATAGAGACAGAAAGTGAGAAATCAGTCCCCAGAGTGGGTGGTCACACCGCAATCCCTTCTCTTCCATTCTCCTTTCGGGATCTTGGGCACGCACGCACATGCGCCCGGCGTGAGTTTTAAGCCACCGGGTCCGGGACGCAAATCGCGGTGGACTGCGTGGGAGTCCAGCGACATAGCCATTACGCTAACTGCAGGTTCCCTGTCTCCCATACTTTGATAAAAGAATCCCTTCCCCACTCAGCCCCACTAGCCCAAAGGGAACATTTTGGGAAACACAGGTTTACTAACATTGATTTCTGTTAAGTATTGCACTAAAATGTTCTTTATTTTGATTACCAAGCTTTTCAGCATGTTTTTAAAATATGTAGCCCTGGAAAAGGCCTTACCTGCCACCTCTGGTTCTGGCCAACCAGACAGGCCACTCTCTTTCCACCTTGGTCAAACCTTCAATTTTCATTTGTGAAATTCCCTAAGTTTAATACAAACTGTGCTTCCCAGGATAGAGGAAAAGGTGACCAGCTTCGGATAAAGGACCAGAGACCCTAATCAATCACTGCTCCCTGCTGAGTCTTGGCTTTCTCTTCTGAGCCTCTACCAAGGAACCTGAGGCTTCGCTCAGCTGAGGCTATGATTTCTGCACCGTGCTAATAAGCCAGATGCCATCCATTATCAGACAAGTGTGGATTACTGCTGAGGTTTCTTTGCACAGCACCATCCCTGAGGGAATAGGACCTGACAGAGAAAGTTGTTGATAAAGGGGCAAAAGGGAGAGAAAGGAGAGTCATGGGAGTGCTGCCAGAGGGGTAAGAAATCAAAACACTTAGGAGGTCAGGCCAGCAGGTGGCATGGAGGTTAAGCACTGGATTCCCAAATGGCCAACCTCAGTTTGAGTCCTGGACCCAGCGGCTTGAACATCACACCAGGTGTGTGTGTGTGTGCATGTCCACCTAAAATCCTGGGAAGAGAACGGAGGAGAAGGGATCCAGGTGTGGACATCGCCCGGGCTGGGAGGGTCGGGAGGTGATTTCTCACTGCTCCCCCCACCCCCAACAAGCACACATGCCCTATAGCAAAACCTAAACAAACAAACAAGCAAAAAACCCACCACCACCAACAAAACACAATGACAAAACAAAACAAAACAAAACAAAACAAAAACAAATTTAGGTGGTTCCTGGACAATCAGAAAACAAAAAAGTGGGAGTTTATTGTTAAAAAGAAAAAAAAAAGAGAAAGAAAAACCCTAAACCCAAGAATTGTCTGTTTTATCATCTTGCACTAGTTTAAACCTCTTACCAAGCTCGGAAATACGTGCGACCTGCCAGCCCACACTTTGTCCCTAGAAATTCATAATCCAATGACCAAGGGTCACTCCAGGGTGTGGTCTCAGCACCATCTATGTCCAAACCACCTGGTATGCTTGGGCCCTGTCCCAGACCTACTGAATCAGAACTTCCGGAAGCTGTGTTCTAGATTCTGCCTTTCAACAAGTTCTTCAGTTGATTTTGACGCCTTTAAATATCCCAAACTATTACTTGGAGGTCATATGGGTGTGAATAAATAATTAGTCCCCAGCACCAGCTCTCCTCACCTGTAAGCAACCTTGAAATTCAGAGTCTGAAAAGCTGCTTGTTAGATAACTCTGCCTGGCCGGTGCCAAACAAGGTGTGAGGATTTTAAGGCCGGCCAAGCCCTGGGCTTCTGTTAGATGCAGGATTTTCAGGACAATTTGTGTCACCCCTCCTGCCAGATCCTGGCTGGTGAAGACTGATGACTTAATTCTCAGGTTCCTGTTACTAGGTATGTTTCCCGTGCCAACCCAGGCAGGGTGAACCGAGCTCCCCTGGAAACTGTTCAGATGGCTGGCACCCGAGAAACCTAACAGGATGCTAGAGACCTGGTGGGGAGGAAGGGCCTTCTCTTGGTCTGCCTCCAACTCTCAGGCTCTTAGAGCTATTCTCAGCCCTGTGAGTGCTCAAACTCCAAATAACAGAGCAGGTGGGTGACTGCTCTGGGCATGCTGTGTGGCTCCTGTCTTCAAGCAGGATTTGGTCCTGCCAAGGGCCCAACTCAGAGCCCTTACTCTTGTGATGGAAGTGCAACTGGTACAACCTTTGGGAGGACAATTTGGTATTATCTATAGAAATGTACAATGTGTACGTCCCTGGGCCTAGCAGTTCTATTATTTCTAGAAATTTATGCTATGGAAAAATTGGAATAAACACACAAGTAAAAATTTCGCACCAAATAGTAACAGTGAAAAAGTTGAAAAGAATCTACCCAACTGTCCAGAGATAAGGAATGGGTTGAAAGAATTAAGGGACAAGGAAATACAGTTGGCTCCTTGTATTCAGAAGTTCTATAACCACAGACTCCACCAACTGTGGGTCACTGCTGACATGGACTATGTAGTTAGACCTATAATGGTGGCAATGGTTGCATCTGTAGTAAATATGTACAAACTTTTTTCCCTTGTCATGATTCCCTAGGCAATGACGTATAACAACTATTTGCGTAACATTTACATTGTATTAGGTATTATAAATAATCTGGAGGTGATTGACAGTATAGGGGAGGATAAGTGTAGGCTACACACAAACACACCACCGCTTTAAACAAGGGACTTGAGCATCCCTGGATTCTGGTATCTGTGGGAAGTCTTAGAAATAACTTGAGATTGGGACCAGCAGTTAGTGTAATGGCTATGTCACTGGACTCCCATGTAGTCAACTGCAGTTTGCATCCCGGACCCAGTGGCATGTGTGTGAGTGCCCAAGATCCCGAGAGGAGAACGGAGGAGAAGGGATTGTGGTGTGGCCGTCCCCCCTGGGAGGTGATTTCTTGCTTTCTGTCTCTCTGTCTGTCTCTGTCTGTCTGGCGAGCGCACGCACCCTATAGGGAAAAATCTCTCCAAAAGAAAAAAGAAAAGAAAAATAATAACTTGGGACCAGCAGATGGTGTAATGGTTGTGTCACTGGACTCCCACATAGTCGACTGTGGTTTGAGTCTCAGACCCAGTGGGTTAAAGCTCACACCTGGTGTGCATGATGCATACCCAAAATCCCAAGAAGAGAATGGAGGAGAAGGGATTGTAGCATGGGCCATCCCCTCTGGGGGGTGATTTCTTTCTTTCTGTCTCTCTGGCTCTCTCTGTGTCTCCAGTGAGAGCACATGTCCTGTAGCAAAAATCTCTCTCTAAAAAAGAAAGAAAAAGGAAGAAAGAACTCTCCATGAATGCCAAGACTGCACTGTACAACTAAATGTGCAAGCTGTATGCACCAGCACAGGAAGATGAAAAGATATTCTGTTAAAAGAAAAAATGAAACTAAAAAACATTATAGCAACCTCTTCCTTTAAATTATACAACTGCCCGTGTATGCTCAGAGATAAATACCAAAGAAACACTCAGTAAGAGGAAGAAAATTATAGGAAAAGTTCAATTTATACAGCATATGTTTCTGTGTGTGTGTATGTGTATGTGTGTGTGCGCGCGCGTGCGCGCATGGTGTGTGTTTACACGGGGTCACTTAGATTAAAGGCATGTACTGCTGTATACAGGCATTAGGTTGGACCTGAGAATTGAACCCAGGCCTCCATGTGGTCCCAGCCTACGGAGCACAGCATCTTAGCAGCATATACCACTGCAGCTCTGTCCCACCAAAAAAAAAAAAGCTATTTATAAAAACTTTTTTTTCCTTTTTTTTTTGTAATTAGAAAAGTAAAGGGGGAAATTGGGGGCCTACTGCCTTTTACCTTGGCCTACCTCCCAAGAGAACTGGAAGCTTTTTCTGGGGCAGACACTGGGACAAGGGTGTCTAGCATAAAGCTATCATTTCTGGGACACTGTGACGTACAGCAGAATAATAAAATAATAATTTGGGGAGGAATAAACAAATTCCTCCCCAAATCTTGTGCTAAGTTATTCAGAGATGTTTTGCAACCGAAAATATCTGGAGCTTGTGGGAGCTATGAAAGGAGGGCAGGTCTTGCAGATTTTGCAGGCATTTCAAGACATCCCATTTTGCTACCTGCTCCTCTAACTTACAGCCCTGAGCCCAAAGAAAGGACCTACTGCTTTTGCAGCTACTTTTATCTAAAACTTTTAAAAAGTATTTTAAATTTGTTCCAGAGGGCATATATGCTCACCAGAGGCAGAGACAGAAAGTAAGAAAGCACCCCCTGCCCCTGCCCTACCATGGGGAATGGCCATGCAGCAACCTCTTCTCCTCTGTTTCTCCCTTCTTTTGGGATCTTGGGCATGCACACACATAAGCCCAGCATGTTCCTCAAGCTACTGGGTCTGGGACTCAAACTGCATAGCCAGTCATGTGGGATTCAGCCACATTCACCACTACACCATGGGCTGGCCCCACAGCAGGAGCCACGTGGACACAAATCTGTGGTTGCTGCTATCAACCAAACAACACTGCACGACGTAGAGTACTGTCCAGGCTAAAGGCTCTGGCTAGCCATTGAGCCATATTTCTCAATCTCTCTAAACCTCTCTTTTCTCGTCTGTAAAACAGAGGCCCATCCATTCAACAAATAGTTCATGAATTCCTACTATGTCCAGGGGTTACCAAAGACCTACTATGTGTCAAACAGTGCTCCAGCTGCTGGGACAAGAGCAGTCAAAACCAGATGCAAGTCCCTACTCTCAAGGTGCTTTCCTTCCAATAGAGGAGACAGGCAGTAAGTAAAATATACACAGGCTGAGCATCCAAAATGCAAAGTTTTTTGAGTGCCAGCATGATGCCGTAAGTAGAAAATTCTATACCTGACCTCTCATGGCAGTTACAGCCAAAATGCTGCAACTCAAAGCTATTGCATAAAATTACTTTTGTGCAGGCCTGCCAGTCATGTAAGGTTAAGGTGGTTGGATTCCATGTGGCCAACCGTGCGGTTTGAGTCCCAGATCTGGTGGCTTGAGAAACATGCTGGGCTCATGTGTGTTTATGTCCAAAACACCAAAGGGAGAGAGAGATGGAGGACAAGGGATTGCAGCTTGACTATCCCACCCGTGGGTGGTGCTTTCTCACTTTCTCTCTCTCTGGCGAGCACACGAATCTTCTAGCAAAATTTTAAAAACTATTTAGGGCTATGTGTATAAGATATATATGAAAAATAAACAAACTTAGGACCAGCAGATGACATAATGGAGATGGAGTTCCATGTAGTCTACTGTGGTTCGAGTCCTGAACCTGGCAGCTTAAACTCACGCCAGGTGTGTGCGTGCATGCCCAAAATCCTGAGAGGAGAATGGAGGAGGAGGGATTGAGGCATGACCATCCCCCATGGGGGGGGGTGCTTTCTCACTTTCTGTCTGTCTCTCCAGCAAGCACACAGGTCCCATAGCAAAAGTCTTAAAAAAAAAAAAAAAAAGAAAAAGAAAAACAAATGAACTTAAGTGTTTAATCTTGGATCTCATTCACAAGATACCTTACTGTATACGTGAAAATATTCTGAAGTCTGAAAAAAATCCATAATCGGCAATTCTTCTGGTCTCAAGCTCTTTGGATAAGGGATATTCAACCTGTATCATGTGCCAAATGGTGCTAAGGGTTAGAACGTAAGACCAGGAAGAGGTTAGGAAGAGTAGCAGTCAGGGGACTGCACTCAGGGAGTAAGAACCTTCCCTTACGTAACACTGTAGAGACAGCCCCCCGAAACCCCACGGTTACTAGCTAACTAGTCAATATTAGCACTATTACTATTACCACCACCCACCCACAGTCCCCCTTGTTTTTCTCCTTTGGTATTTAGCAAAAGGTCCCTTGTGAATATTGACCAGGGATGAGGCATGGTGCTGAATGACTTGAATGTCCAGCCTCACTTGATTCTCATGAACCTGCTGAGAGTGGGAATTGTCACTATCATTTCTTTCTGAAAGAGGGAATTTGAGGCTCAGAGGGATCAGGGGTCACCTAGAACACACAGGAGACATTCAGATTCTGGTTAGCCTAACTGAAGGCTTGCTCTGTCAGCCTCTCAGGCTGGAAAGCAGGATTGTGAGGTGTGCCCAGTGAGAGCAGCCTCTGCCCTTCTGGGCACCTGGGCTGACAGCCTGCCGGGCTCTTTCACTCCACTTCCTGCTTGGTGTGCTGGCAGGCCCTGATGACAAGACAACTTCATAGGCAGACTGGAATCCTGACCTATTTTCTCTGAGTCCCCTTTTGTGATTTTGGGTTTCTCAATCAGACAGACTGAGCTGCCTGTCTTAAAATAATTCCCCTACAGGAAGAGGGCAGCAGGTGTTGATTAAACTGGAACCTTCAACAAGGGAGTGGAGGTTAAGTGCAGTAAATTAATTGAATAACAAAGGTTGACCAGCCAGCTGACTTCCCCATTGTAGATGACTAAAGAAGTTCTGCATCTTTTCTTTCCACAGTCCTCTGGGCTGCTCCCAGACTTAAAGAGAAGAGTTGGGGTGTTGGTATCAGTGTTGAAAGAAGAGGAGCACAAAGAGGAGGCACATCCTCTGGGGGCAGGAAGTGCTCACAGAAGATTAACAAGCCTATGTGCTCACCTGCTTCACCTACACCCAGAGCGACTGAATTACTATGTCTGGGATAGCAGAGGAACCGAACTTCTCCACAGGCAAGAAGAAACTTCTGGAAACAGGTTCAACTTTACTGCTAACATAGTACGACATAGTAGTGACTTTGACAAAGTCAGAACAAGGATTCTCAAAGTGGGGAGTGGAATGGCTATGCTTTCTCTGACCAGGAGAGAATTGTGGAGAGAAGGAAGGAGCATTTTAAGGTGTGTTAAGAAATATATTCTGCTGGGACCAGCAGTTGGCGTAATGGCTATGTCGCTGGACTCCCATGTAGTCAACCATGGTTTGAGTCCCGGACCCGGTGGCTTAAACTCATGCTAGGTGCATGTACGTATGTGCCCAAGATCCCAAGAGGAGAATGGAGGAGACGGGATTGCAGTGTGGTCATCCCCCCCTTCAAAAAAAAAAAAAAAAAAAGAAATATATTCTGCAAGGCCAGCAGGTGGCGTGAAGGTTAAGGTGCTGAACACTCCCACATGGCTAACCACGGTTCAAGTCCTGGACCTGGAGGCTTGCTTTCTCACTTTCTCTCTCTGGATAAATTAAAATAAATGAATAAATAAAATTATATAATTCTTAAAAGAAATATACATGGGGCTGGCAGGTGGCATGGTGGTTAAGGGTGCTGGACTCCCACATGGCCAAAAATATTTTGAGACCTGGACCTGGCAGCTTGCTTTCTCACTTTCCCTCTCTCTCTTTGTCCCTCTGGTCAAATTTAAATAAATAAATAAATAAATAAAGTAAACAAAATGATTCCTTTTAAAAAAGAAATATATTCCATATTAAGTTTTAAAAGAAAATATTTATTTATGAGATTTTTGCTACAGGGTACATGTGTTTCTTGGAGACACAGAGTGACAAAGAGAAAGTGAGAAATCACCCTCTCAGAGAATGGCCATGCCACAATCCCTTCTCCTCCATTCTCCTTTTGGGATTTTGGGCATGCATGCACATCTGCCTGATGTGATTTTTCCAAGCCACCAGGTCTGGGACTCAAACCATGGTCAGTCATGTGGAGGTACAGTGCCTTAGCCACTATGTTACCTGCTGACCCTGAAAGTATTTTTTTTTTTGATACAAGTCTCCCCAAAGGCAACTTGGTAATTTAGAGCCACAGCAAAGTTTTCAACCTTGCATTAGTGACATTTAGAGCTGGATAATTCTTCATTGTGGCAACCTGTCCTATGTACCTCAAGATGTTCAGCTGCATCTCTGGTCCCTACCCACTAGATGCCAGTAACATCCTACCTTCTCTCATGACAACCAACAATGTCACCACACACTGTTCCCCAGGTGCTAAAATCACCCAGGTTGAGAACCATGGAGTTTGGTTATGAATACAGAACTCTAGTGTTGAGACACCTGGTTTGAGCCTGTGAGTTACGATTCTGTTACTCACCACGTTACCATCTGCAAGTGTTGGTCTCCTTATCTGCAAATGGAGACTGTATGATATGTATGCTTCGGTGCACAAATATCAAGATTAACTAAGACCATTACGCATTAGTGTTTAGCACAGCATCCCACGTAAAAGCTTCACAGCTGTTAGCTCTATTTATGACAATAAGTCTTCATTGCCTTAGGGGTGTACATTGGACAGCTTCTGGACAAAAGAGTGGGAGTACGAAAAATGGGAAACTCAGGAGGGGCGGGGTGTGAGAGTCTCATGCTTAGTTTGTTAAACAGAGGGCATGCCTTATTTGGGGGGAAAAATAGAAAAAGAAAGGATTGAGAGCACTGGCCTAAACCACGGCTGTTGAAAGCAGAACTGCAGAGGATCTTGCTCCTTCTAGAGCAATGGAAGGTGATGGGCAGGAGATAGAAGAAGGAAGATCCTCCTAGCTGGGGAGTGTAACCTTGCAATGGCAGCTACTGAAGTTACTTGAGCTCATGCCTCAGCTGCTGGGGGATGCTTCATCTCATGCTTCACAGCTGAGATGAAGGGAAGCAAACCATGAAAGGGGAGATGGAGATGAATTTTCAAGGTGCCTGGTGCAGGCAGCAGTCAGGCCATTTTGACTGCATTTGCTGATGTCTCTCTGGAGAACCTTTCTCATCAGAGAAAGACCTGAGCTTTGCATCAATCCCTTTCATCAGCCAAGATGAAGGGTGATGTCACTAAGAGGCCCCTCCTTCCTCAAGAACTCTTATTTTAGGGAGTAGTGTTTCAATGTGTAGACTGGCAAAACAGCTCTGATCCCCACTCATCCAGCCACTGGCTATGTGACCTTCACTTGCTGATCAGCATCTCCAAGCTGGGGTAATTGCTATAACTGTTGTGGTTGTTCATTGTGGTTCACTTGACTTTTCCACTCTAGCCCTCCCTTATAACAATATTGGAATCCATACCTCTGTTGACAATAAACATAAAAAACATGCTTGATTGTTTACTATGCTCTAGTTCGTTCTCATTTAATCTGATCCAAGACTTTTTAACAAGTAAGGAAATTTCAGCTCAAAAAATTTAGATAAAGTCAGAGCTAGTAATGGACAGAACTGGGAGTTGAGAAGGGTCGACGTGGCTCTCAATGTAATTCTGCACACTGTGTAATGTATGTTTGATGGGTAGCACAAAGGTGTTACTAGAAACACTTCATAGGCTCATAAACGAAGTCTCTCCTCTTAGGATGTGTGCTAATCCAGAGACAGAGAGTGAAGGAGTGCACCAAACTCAGGCACCAGAAGCAGGATATCCACAAACTAACCCAGAGTAGACACAGAGAACCTGAAGAAGAATTTGGATTTTTCTTAATACTGTAGCTCTTTTTTTTTTTTTTTTAAGAGGTTTTTGCTATAGGGTGCATGCACCCACCAGAGAGACTGAGAGACAAAAAGTGAGAACTCACCCTCCCCGCCCCGCCCTGCCCAGAGTGGTGGTGATCTGCAATCCCCTCTTCTCCATTCTCCTCTTGGGATCTTGGGCACACACGCACACACGCCCGGTGTGAGTTTAAGCCACTGGGTCTGGAATCGAACCGTGGTCGACTACATGGGAGTCCAGTGAACCAGCCATTATGCTAACTGCTAGTCCCAATACTGTGGTTCTTAATCTTGTCTGCCTGACAGAATTACTGGAGAGTTTTATAACAGTCCCTCGCCCAGGATAAACAGTGGACCAATTACACTGGAATCTTGGGGCAGGGGTCTAGGTATTAGTATTTTTCAAAAACTCCCAAGATGATTCTATGTGTGGCCAAGACCAAAACTGGTGCCTGGGTGAAAGACTTCGGTACATCTGTCCAGTGGGCACCTAATCAAACTCTCTTAAGTGAGATGAAGAAGACCTGGTGATCTGGTGACTCTTTAAATAAGTACTGAGTATTAACACTAAGCCCTTTTGAAGTTGGATGCAATTACCATCAGACACTTGCTAGCATTTCCACGTTAATCAGAACAAAGCTAATGGGGGCCAAGGGCCTCAAATGTGATAGTTCTTGAGATCTGTAAGGCTGAGCCTTGGTCACCAGTCACTGAATCTACCTAAACTGTGAACTTACTTGGTCTCGTCTCCTGTTTAGACATCGTAAGTGATGAGATTCTAGGATGATTCTAGAACAACAATGTCACATGACATAAAATCTTTCTGAAATCCTAGACCTCAATCTTAGGAAGGAATTTTGAGGAAAGTGGAAGGATCTTTTGGGTTGTCAGAAAAGTCATGATGTATTTTTTTTATGTATCACGACTTTTCTGACAACCCAGTAGATCTGTGAAAGATGAGTAAAAAGCCTCTGGTCATGGAAATATCTATCCAGGAAAAACTGCTCAATCTTTCTTCTTCTTTTTTTTTTTTCTGGCTTAAATTTTGCCAGAGGACATGTGAGCTTGTAGGAGAGAGACAGAGAAAGCGAAAAAGTATACCCCATGAGGGATGGCCATGCTGCAATCCCTTCTCCTCCACTGGTGCCTCCTTTGGGGATTATGCATGCCTGTTTCTCAAGCTGCTGAGTCTGGGACTCAAACCTCACAGGAGGCCATGTGGGATCCAGCTGCTTTAAACACCATGCCATGGGCTGGCCCTCAATTTTTCTTCTTAATAACCAACAGATATATCTGAAAAGCCCCAGGGTCTGTTTGCCATGACCAATACTGGCTGATTTGTGCCAGAAAAGCAGAAAAATAAGGAGATGTGTGAATAATACTTCTATATGTTGCCATCTGTCTTGAAGGCTTACTGTTTACTTTAGAAAGGCTTTTGATTAATCAGATTTAGAGGTATTAGCTACTTGGCTAAGCCAGGATACCTGGGGTAAAATTCGAATGTACTATGTATATGAAATTCAAGATATAACCAAGGCAGAAATCAGTCCTGAAAGGAAAAATAGTTATGTCAACAGAAAGAGTAACAGAAAGAGTTCAGGTATTTTTCTTCCTTCCATTTAAAAAGGCAAGTTCTCTACCTTCCCGCCTAGTCCCCAAAATTGCTATTTCTGACCTACTCTTTCCTTGCAGTCTTGCCATTTACTTTCTTTTATTTTTTTGGAGAGGTTTTTGCTATAGGGCGCGTGCGCTCGCCAGACAGACAGAGAGAGACATAGAGACAGAAAGCGAGAAATCACCCCCCAGGGGGAATGGTCACGCCGCAATCCCTTCTCCTCCGTTCTCCTCTTGGGATCTTGGGCACACACACACGTGAGTTTTAAGCCACCGGGTCCGGGACATGAACTGCGGTCAACTACGTGGGAGTCCAGCGACGTAGCCATTACGCTAACTGCTGGTTCCTGCCATTTACTTTCTTGACTCCCTCATTAAGTCTTCTGACTTTTTCTACTTCACGATACCCCAATAAACAAGGGGCCCAGGGCAGTGTTCTCAAAGGGATACCAAGAGGCTGAATTTGCACCAGCAATAAACTGTGAGTGCTCCACCATGCCAAATATAGCTCCCCACGCCCCCCCCCCAACTATTCCAATATGTTGGCCTCCTTTGAGCTCCTGAAGGGGGAATGTTCTCTCTTGTCTCAGAGCCTTTGTGTTTAGGGCTGATAATCATCTTCCAGTCCCCTCCCTTCTTTTGTAAGGCCAAGTTCTTATCCAAGTCTGAGCTTACTTATCACTTTGGAGAGCTTTCGTGACCAGCTTTTTGTGTAGTTCATTTTCAACCTTCTCCATTCTTTTCCCCACCCATTTCTTTGTACTTATTGAGATCTGTCCTTCTCTGTGTGTCCGTATGTCCCCTGCTAGGTTCCCTAGCCTGTTCGGCCCTGGATCCTGTCTCAATGGCTCCCTTGCCCTTTGACTTTTTGTTGGGTTTGACCAGAAGGAGTGAGAGGCCTCAGCTTGGGCTCCATTCCTATCTGGTGGACCTCTCCTTCATTAGGGTTCTTCAATTACCCCTTGAGTGTGCCATCTGTTGTCTGCCAGAGATCTGTCTGGCACAGAGACTAGGTGTGCACTTGACAGTCAGCACAGCACCTGGCGCGGGGTAGGCACTCAATAAACATTTGCTGAATGAATGAATATCAAACATCTCAGAATCAAGATGGTAAATAAATCATTCTCTCCCCCATTCCTTTTGTTTCCAGAAATACCTGTGGTACAGAAATCAGATAAAATGGGTTTGCTGGGATTAAGGGCAGGCATGGCAGACCCATGAGCACAGCCCCCTGCTGACAACCCTAGAAAACCTGCGCAGGAGGGACACATTCTGAGGGGAGGCTGTGTGGGAGACGTGGCTTCCTACGCGGTCTCTGCAACTGAGGTACATGACAGCAGAGGACGAGCTGAGCGCAAACGGTTTCTACAACCTGATGCTCCTGAGCGGACTGTGGGGTCAGTTGTTAGAAGAAAGTGGGGTGAGGGTGAGGAACCACTCTATGAACCCACGAAGAATGTTTAAAATTCTCCTTCTGTCTGGGGCTCAAAGACACCTAGAATAAAATATGTCCTCAGATGTGACGTGCTCCGTTCAATACTGCCAGATAAAGGCAGATGCTCCTATCCCCGACTGCCCCTAGAGTGAGAAGCTTCACAAAACAGAAAGTGACAGGGGAAGCCATCTGCTTCTTGGGCAGTCCTAACCCCCAAGAAAAAAGAGAGCCACTGAGGGTGATGCTCAGGTGACAGAAAGCCTGACTACCCATGAGTCATGGTTCCCTCAAGGATGGTGAGATCTGGGTGGTGCAAGGCGAGTTTATGGGCAGTCCAGGCCAGGCTGGATTTGTTCTCCGTGCAGAGATAGGAGAGCTTGAAACAGACCTGCAGCCCAGGGCCTGGCTGGGCTTGTTTCTGGAGCTGATAATGATTTCACTGGAAAACTTCCATCATTGTACTCTCACCATTGTCTTCCTTGCTCTGGGCGCAAAAGCTAGGCCTGTTTCTCATCCACAGCTCAGAGAACAAATTATCTCTAAGCTGTGGCAAATGAGAATTCTCTGAGAAGTTAATTGATGCTGGGGGGAGGGGACTCACAGAGCTCAGCTGACAGTTACTTTCTCACATGGGGAGGCCGGGCTCCATTAGCGTTAATAGGTGTTACACAGGCATAATTAGGCTGCAGATCTGGTAGCCTCTTTTAGCTCAGACAGGACTGGAAATCAGATTCAGGGAGAAAGGGCTCACCTTTTTTGCCCACAAGCATTCCTGAAAACCCAAGCAACAGAGCTCTCTAGGTGTGGGGGTGAGCGCGGCTCTGGCTCATTGACTTCTACGACAGAACTGCCGAAACTCACGCTCACCCACTGATTCTGGCCCTTGCCTTCTATCCTTCTGTGACGGTGATTCCCTAGTTCATTCAGTCTTCCGTCCTCCTGTTAAGTGAGCAATGGGCCAAGAAGAATTAAGAGAAGGTTGGCAGGAGGCCGGCACCTGGGGGACCTAATGATAAGAATAAAAATAACTCTGGATGTGAGTTTGCCACGTGCCAGGCAGGCAGTGAAGGGCTTCATGCATACAGAAGCCCCAGGTCGCCCGACGTGACAAGTGCTCAGAAAGTGATGGGACTGAACGATCCCAGCCACTCACCTGAGGTCACACAACGAGAGAGGTGCAGGGATTTCCACCATGTCGGTTTGACCCCTAAACCATAAGCCCAAATGTGAACTGCATCTGAAGTCAGGTCAAGAAGCAAAGGGGTTAGGGACCAGCAGATGGTATAATGGTTACACTGCTGGACTCCCATGTAGTTGACCCTGGTTCAAGTCCTAGATCCTGAAGCTTAAAACTCATGCCAGGCATATGCGTGTGTGTGCCCAAGATCCCGAGAGGAAAATGGAGGAGAAGGGATTATGGCATGGCCATCTCCCCTGAGGAAGGGTGATTTCTTGTTCTCCATCTCTCTGGTGCACGTACACACCCTATAGCAAAAAAGTCTCTCTTGAAAAAAAAAAGGAGGAGGAGCAGAGGGGGTCGTTCTGTTTCAGAGGGGGTTTCTGAAATGTGTAGGTAGGGAGGCCCCTTCCCACAACATCACACCATCCTTGGGTATGGTTCAGCATGACTTCAACGGGGACTGATGATTTCTAGTAAAATTACCCAAATCCGGGCCAGGAGGTTTTCTGTCTTAGCACTCCTGGCTTAGGGGCCAGATGATTCTTTTTGGAGGGGCGGGAGTGGGCGACTGGGCATGTGCTCTTCTGTGCACGTAAGAGACTTAGCAGCGCCACTGACCTCTCCCCACAGCGCCCTGCGTTCCTATGACAACCAAACTCTTTCCAAACTTGCCAAACGTCTCCTGGCTGGCAGCTTTGCCACCCCAGTCACTCTACCCACCCCCGCTAAGAACCACTAACCCAGATTGCCCTGTTCCCACTGAGGCAGTGTTTGTGCCCCAGTAGAGAGGAATTTCCCCCTGGTCTTTCTTCCTGGGGGCCAGTATCCAAAAATAAAAAAATAAAAAATAGAAAAGGAAGAGTTATTCCAGTCTATCTCTCTCCTCTCATTTTCAGGTATAAGCCCGAGCTGTTCCCAAAGGGAAAAAATGTAAGTAAAGTCTGAACTGGACTTTTCTGCCATTTAGCCTGGCACCTCTGATTTAAAAGGCAGCCAGTGAGTCACACAGACGGCTCACTGATGGGCAGTGCAGACTCACCGCCAGGGGTGCTCTCACCAAAATCTCCATGTTGGAAACAGAAGCAAAGCCCCACAGGTGTCCACGAACCGACAACAACTTCAGGGAGGCAGGCCTGACTGTGCTGGACGGTCGACTCCAGGAAGCAAGAATGCCTAACAATCAGCGCAGCTAAGATTCAAGGGTTTGTTCCAAAGAAAGGCTTAGAGGACAGAAGTACAGTCCCCTTTCCATGGAGCAATACGCAAGATGAATAGTTTTTGCCTCTGTTCCTTGTATACGAGAGAAAATACACCAGAAGAGAGGAGACAAGGACAAGATAACCTGCAAACTAGAGCAGAGAACCCTAGGGTAGCCCAGAGTTGATAAAGGCTTTTTCTCTGGAACAAAGACAGGGAAAGAATGTGGGGAATATGCCCACTTTGGCTAACTGGATGAGGATTCGGTATGGTGTTTGTGAGCTGTTAAATATATCTGAACAAAAGCAAACACGAGGCTTTTCCTGAGTGACTTTGTAGTGGAAGACACAGCTTTACCTTCTAAATGGTGCCCCGCCTGTTCGCTCAGCCTGCTTGGTGACAGCTGCCTCCCAGAAACATGTCCTGGTCTGGTTTTGACTTGAGGTGGGAAGGTTGGAGACAACGCCTGGCAGAACAGGCTGGGGACGTCCACACGTGCACACACACAGAGCTCCCTGGGTGCTCAAGGTGATGCTGACAGGAAGCTGGGAAGAGCTCAGGAAAAATCACTCCAGGTTAAATGACCACACAAGGAACCAACTCACATATATGAGTGGACGGAGTGGATGGAGTGGACGGCTCACCGCTTACTCGGAGAACGCACTCCTAGTAGTGCATGCCAGGTTGCCTGTCCTAGTGAAGTAGGCTTTTAATCACCTTTGTTTTTCACTGCTCTGGAAGGCACTTCCTGAATGGGAGGATGGGAAGTTAAGACAGGTAATAATGGGGCCAGAGGGCAGTGCAGCAGTAAAGCAGCTATACCCACATGTGTAGGTCCCAGGTTCATGTCCTGCGACTTCCCTTTATGTGGTGGGCATTTGTGCATCCTGTGACTCAGGCTGGCTGAGACTGGGGGTGGGTCGCTGTGTAAAGACCCTATGGGGGTGCCTGTCTCCCTGTGTCTCTGTCTCTTTCATGAGAAGAAGGAAGAAAGGTAGGTGATAGTCCAGTGCTGAATTGCTGATAGGTCGCACACTCCCACCAGAACACTTGGTAGAAGACATACTAAAGATGCTCTTCCCAGTGGCTAGGTTGGAAGGTCAAGGATCTGGCTAAATATCTTCAGACAAGATATTTAGAAGGTTTACTTATGTTTATAAGAAAAGAGAAGATGAATACAAGTACATTTCATGAATGGATATCAAAGGAAATAGATTTAAATACAAATCATTTTGAAAACCGCCTAAATGTTCCATTCTGGGGATATGGTAAAATCTATTGAAATGAATATTAATGCAGTTATTAAATATGATGGTTACAAAAGTCATGAAAATAAGCTAATGAGAGAATGCAAATGAAGACATTTGGGAAACAAAATGTTCAGTATATTTACAACCAACTTAGGAAATAATAATGACCTCCCTTCCCCTTCCCCCCCTCCCTCCATCCCCCCTCCACACACACACACACACACACACACATA
>NW_006160083.1:1030034-1046162 GCF_000334495.1 Tupaia belangeri chinensis | reverse complement strand
CACACACACACACACACACACACACACATACACGTGTGTATGTGTATGTACGTGTGTGTGTGTATGTATATTATAGGGGAAAAATCCTTGACAATGTGCCAAAATGTTAACAGTAGTCAAGGTGTGAGATGTGGGATATTTTTTCCCTACTTGTATGTACCTTTTCTTTAATTTTTTCTCTTCCATGTTTTACTAGATATCCATATTTTAAAAAATCAATCATGAAAACCTGAGTTTCAATGCCATTTTCAAGTGGATAGAGCTATCTTACTTATTCTGGCAAGGTTCCCAAATTCCAAAGTTCCAGGAGAAATGTGAGCATATTCTTGAAAAATGTACTCTTTACAATCTTGCAGCAGACTGAAGACCCGTCACCACCACCCCTCTCTTGCCTCTTGCCCCGCCAGGCCTCCATGGTGGACCCATTTTTCCTGTTGCCTTTGCAGTAATAAGATGAATAAAATCAGCAATCTCTTCTCTCCTGTCAGCAGCCATGGTTACTTACTCTGGGCATGGATGACTGCCCACGCCTGAGCAGGTTATAAATAAGCCTCCTGAATAGTTATTGAAAAACCAGGACAGTGGAAAAATTTCTCTGAACCCAGAAAGCGTTAGAGACCATGACATGAGGCAGGGCGTACAGGCCACTCCGGACTCTGTCCAGTCTACGCACTGCTCCCTCTGGCTCTGGGAATGTCCCTACTTCCCATGCACCAGGAACTTGTCCTGGAAAGAGCAATGAGGGCTAGATTGTCCCATTACTTTTACCCTGCTGATTTTCATGGGCCCCTGGTCTATAAGCCATGAAGAGCCAACGAGAGGGTGTGGCTTCCTGTGGGCCACAGAGGCAGTGACCCCATGGAGCCTGGGGGAAGGGCTTCTCAGGCATGACCTAACCACAGAGCGAGAGAGCTGAGCTTCATCTAATCCACCCCTTTAACACGTCCCCTCCCTGGCCTGAAACCCCCACATCGAAATCACCACAGGCCATGCCCTAAAGACCAGAACTTTGTCTCAAAAAACAAAACAAAACAAAACAAAAAACTATAGCTAAGATGCATAAAGGGCATTTGATGTCAAATCCAAACAGCAGGGCTTCTGCAGCAAGGGAGCGGATCAGGAGGTCAGTCGGATGGAAGGCACACCTGCAGGGCAGCACTGACCCGTGAGGTTTGCCTCCTTGCAGCACAATTTCTCTTACTTTGAAAACACAACCTTGACTTCCTTTTGAGATCCTGTCTTCTCCCTTCTCAATCTGCGGTTTTTATGGGCTTGACCTCATTGCCTAGTTTCTGGGATGGGCATGTGACTCAGGCCTGCCCACAGAGCAATCCTCTTTGCCATGCGGGTTAGTTTAAGTATTGTTGGGTGACCCAGGTCAGGCAAATGAGACTCAATCCTAGGACTTTCGGTGATACTAAGAAAGGGGAGTTCTTTTTGTCCCTTCATCTGATGCTAATGGATCAGGCATGGAGTGACTGGTGGCCACCTAGCTCTCACTAGGAAGAGCCTGCCTGAGAATGAAGCCAGTATGGAGGAAACGAGAACGAGATGCAAAGAAACAGAGTTCTCGGGACATCATCTGCGCCCCTGGAACTTAGTATCTCTGAGCTTTGCAATTACTCGATTAAAAAATGATTTGTTCGTTCGTATCAGTTGGAGCCGAGATTCTGACACATGCACACACAAGAGGTCTGTAACGCCAGTGAACAAAGGCCTACGCATTTCCCAAGTATGTCCCAAGCTAGCCTTGGGGCCGAGTGACAGGACTAAAGCAGAGTTCTAGGTTTTCAAATCTGTAATTCCAGATTGAGCCACACATTTTCCCCAGCAATAGGAATCAACAAAAAGACCTAGGCCATGCAATTCAGAGCTCCTCTGAGCAGCGGCCACTCACATAAGGGGTGCCAGCTGGATAGGATGCCTTACCAGCTATTTAAATAAAGAATTTGAGTTGAAGGATAGATCTAAGTTATGCAGAAAAGCAAATGCCCCCCCCCCCAGTTAAACAGGAAATGTTTTGAATGACAAAGGGCCAGATGGTGGCAGGGATAACACGCAACACCCTGAGGCTGACCCCCAACAGGTTCCTGTCTGGAGACCTTCATAATGACATTACGCACGCGTACATACATGCATGTTCCGGGGCATGCTGAAACTAGGAGCCGGTCAGGGCACCAGAATCATGTTGGGAGTGCTGTCTCTCTCTTGCTCATGGACAAAACGAATAAAATCAACTTAAAAACAAAACTGAAATGTTTTGCATTTCAAGGATTAACAAGCACTGCAGACATTCCTAGTACAATGAACTGTTGCAGTTGTTGCTTCAGATCCTGTTATTTTCCTATTCCTTCCTAGTTTGCCAGCGAGGCTGAAAAGTCAGCATTACCCCCGAGCAATCAGTGCGTCTCCGTGTTGCACAACTAAGCTCCCCTTGCCAAGGTGTGTGGGTGATGCCTGTGAAGGGCGTGGACTTGCCACAACAATGCAGCACTGATCAAAGAGGGCAGGAAGCCCTTGCACACTTCTATTTCTGCTGTGTCTCCATGTAGCTAACTGACGACATAAATGCTTTCTAGCTGACGCTGGCCCAAGTCAAAAGTCACAAAGTAGGCAACCTTCACCTGTTTCTGTGTCTTTTGCGTCTAAATCCCTCTGTCTCCCAGGGCCTGTCCCCCAAGGATACCGTGAACTGCTAATTTCCTCTCCTAAGCTCCTATTATGATGTCCATCGTTCATTTTGGATTTCGCCCTGCTGACACCTCAGGTGCTATGACTGGAACCTCTCGCAGGGGCTGCACAGCCCTGGACCATCTCCCAGTGAGACTCTCTGCATCAGAACTTAACTCGCCTCTTCCAGTCAATTCCCCACATAGCAGCAGAAACCATCTTTGCAAAGTGCACATGGCATCATGTCACCTCCTTCCCTGCTTGGTCTGACATTTTAAGAGCTTTCACTTGCCCTTAGGAGAAAGACCTAAACACTTAAAATAGTCCTAAATGGGGGCCAACAGGTGGTATAGTGGTTAAAGGAGCAGGATTCCCACGGGATCAACCGTGGTTCGAGTCCTGGACCTGGCGGCTTGCTTTCTCACTTTCCTTTTCTCTCTCTCTCTTTCTGGTCACATTAACAACAACAACAACAACAACAACAAATGGAGTTACATAAATAAATAATTCTTAAAAAAAACTAGTCCTAAATGGCTCTAAGCCACCTGCCTTTTGCCTTCCTTCCCAACCTTATTACGCTGTGCTCTAACTAGCCACGGGGCCTTCTTTCAGCTCTTCATACTTTACATATATTCCTACCACAGGGCCTTTGCACATGCTCCTCTTGCTGCCTGGAATGCCCCTGCCCTGATCCTTTATGTATCACTTCTCAGGATGTCCACTGGGATCTCTCTAACTCAGCCATAACCCTCTTTGTCTGCTCTTCTAGCCACACACTTGCCACAGATGTGACTGCGTATTGTGTAGTTGGCTGGTCACTGTCCAACCACTTTACCAGACCAGGAGATACTAGAAGGCAAAGCCCACGTCCATTTTTGGTCAGCACTGCATCCCTAGCACCGTGCATGGGCTGTGGCACCTGCTAATCTTAGGAATGGCTCATAGTCAATGAGCGCTTGGCGGGTGCTCACTGGGTACTATTCTAAATCCTTTATGTAACTCATGTAATTGCCACAACAACTCTCTAAGGCAGGGCACCGTTCTTGCTCTGTTTCTAAGATGGAATTAAAAAGTCAGTTGCCCAAGGTCACAGAGCAATTAAACCACCTAGTCCAGTCCAACTCAGGCAGACTAGTCTAGCCCACGCTCTCTTTCCTTCTGCTATAAATTAAGAGAAGCCACTCAAGTCGTGTTCAATAAATGAGTGAGTGAATGAGCAGAAATCACCCCCAACTGGCTGTGGTGGTTAAGGGCACAGGCTCACAGAATGCCCAAGTTTCAATCCCGCCCCTCCACCTCTAAGCAGTGCGGCCTGGGGTTACTCATCCTGTGTGTCTCACTTACATTATCTGTAAAATGGGAGTACCAACTGAATCTGCCTTATAGAGATGTTGTGGGGACTTAAAATTGTTCACGTAAAGTGCTCAGAATCATATCTAGAACATGTTATCCACTCGATAACGTGGGCTGTCCTTGATGTTGTCATTATTACTATTCTAACATGATGATTATCCCGGCTGCAAGCTGCTGTCGAGGCATGTTTAGGGAACAGCAGGGTGAAAGAGCTTCTGCAATGCTCCCACACTGTGACGGTGCAAATGTGCCTGCCTGACTCACTCTGTGTGAGCATAAGGGACGGGCTGTGTTTTCCAAGGAGAAAGGACTGTACGCTCCCAGCTCCAGGCAAACTGGGAGGTGCCACAGCCCAGATCTGAGGCTAGCAAGTCACTGGAGCAATCTGTTTTTCCAAATCTGTTCCAAGGAATAGTGCTGCCTACAAAAAGATTGTGCTTCGTTCTAGATTAAACCCAACAGACTTATTCAGTAATATAAGTTACTGACCATGGAAGGGAATCTATTGTCCTGCAATTTAGCTTTAGCTGAAGGGTCAAAGGAAGGCGCTTTGAGTAAGCCTTCTGTTTTCTTATAGTCTATGATTTTAGGATGTAAAGATATACAGACAGTTCAGAATGCTGCTGTCTTAAAAGACTACTGAAATTCCCAGCCAAATTCAAATGCAGCAGCGAGGGTCTGCAGCAAAAAGCCAGCATTCTCCATCCTTGTAGTGTTGTATATGTGAGCGCTACAAGATGTGGGAGGCTATTTAGAATCTGCACCAGTGAGGGATGATGAAGCTGTCCTTAGAGACCAGCCACAATCTTCATTCCACAGTGGTCTGACAGGACCAAGGAGACAAAAGATCATACTACTGAGTTTTTAATTCCTGTTTCTTATGTTCTTTAATGTTGACCAGGAAAAGGAGGAACCCACAAGAGTATTTGCAAGCCATTAAAATGCAAACCTGCACAGATGATGGAGACTGGGAGAAGTCAGTGGCCAAAACATGCTCAGAGGCCAAAACTATGGATCAGTGTGTTCGAGAGGAGAAATAAATAATAAGATTGGGTCAGCCAGTAGCATGGTGGTTAAGGTGGCTGGATTCCACATGGCTGACTGTGCAGTTCAAGTCCTAGTCCTGGAGGCCTCAAAAATAGGCCAAGTGTGTGTATGTGCACTCCCAAAATCCCAAAAGGAGAACTGGAGGAGGAGGAGAAGGGATTGTGGCATTCCCCATGGGGATGCTTTCTCTCTCCCCATGTTTCTACAGCGAGTGCATACACCCTCTGGCAAATTTAAAGAGAAAGAGAGAGAAATAAGTATACTAATAAAAGCATCAAGGGGCCAGCAGGTGGCATGGTAGTTAAGCCACTGGACTCCCACATGGCAGACCATGGCTAGAATCCTGGACTCAGAAGCTTGCTTTCTCCCTCTCTTGTCCAATTAAAAAAATAAATAAATAAATAAAATCCAATAAAAAATAAATTCTTTTAAAAATAGTATTTGGTGGGGCCAGCAGGTGGCGTGGTGGTTAAGGGTGCTGGACACCCACATGGCTGACTGTCGTTCGAGTCCTGGACCTGGTGGCTTACTTTCTCACTTTCTCTCACTCTATTATTCTGTGGTCAAATTAAAATAGATAAATAAATGCATAAATAGTGTTATATAAAATAATTCTTTAAAAAATAGTATCTGGTGGGACCAGCAGTTAGCGAAATGGCTATGTCGCTGGACTCCCACGTAGTCGAATGCGGTTCGAGTCCCGGACCCAGTGACTTAAACTCACGCCAGGCGCATGTGCGTGCGTGCCCAAGATCCTGAGAGGAGAATGGAGGAGAAGGGATTGCAGCGTGGCCATCCCCTCTGGGGGGTGATTTCTCACTTTCTATCTCTCTGTCTCTCTCTGTCTGGTGAGCGCACGCACCTTATAGCAAAAACCTCTCCAAAAAAAAAAAATATATAGTATCTGGTGACAATTACAGAAGATAATATGTGTAAGACTAAGTTAATAATTACAAATACATTTACTACTTAATTCTTATGAAAAAACTTACAAAAGCAGTACTATGATTAACCACACTCCAAAGATGAGGAAATTGAGTCTTACAAAATTTAAGCGACTTATTCAAGGACACACAACTCCTAAGTGATGACGGCTGGGTTTGAAATACGGCGTGTGGCTCTAGAATCAGCACTGCCACCCAGCACTCCCATGTAAGAATGCGGTAAGTCGGGGCTTACGTGAGACCTTCAAACGAGACCAGTGATGGGCTTCATGTCTGTCCACCTATCAGGTCAGTCTGCCATCTGCACTTGTCCCACAAGGTCACCACTAGGCACATGTGGCTACTGGAAATGAAGTGAATTAAAATGAAATAAAATTCAGGCCAGCCATGGAAGCACAGTGATAACAGAGCGCTCTGTGATGCAGAGACTGTGTGCGAAGGTCCTGAGTTGGTGAGGCGAGGTCTCCCTGTACACGCTGGCTGGCGGAAGCGGGGGGTGGGCTACGACATGAAGACTGCAATCTTTCTCTCCCCCCTCTTCTCTCATGGAAAAAGTAAGTCAATAAACTTTAAAAAAAACTTTAAAAAATGAAATGAAATTTAAACTTCCATCTATTACTTTGAGCACTTAAAATATAACTAATATAAATAATTAATTAATTATGTGTGTATGTGTGTGTGTGTGTGTGTGTGTGTGTGTGTCTAGTACAACTGATGGCCTGAAATTTTCATTTTATTTGAATTAACTTAAATTATATTAGCTACGTGTGGCTAGTGGCTGCCACGCTGGACAACACTAAACTCAGGGATTTTCTTCGTAAGTTTTGTCAGACAGGACTGCTTTCCAAAATTGAGGATAAGAGGTGTTAATTGCTTTGCCCAAGGAATCACAGGTCATCATGAGACTCCATCTCCCACAATCTCTCAGGAGTAGACACTGGTCTTCACTTGGTTTTTCCAACATTCCCCAACTCTGGCCCCCTTCATTTCTTCCTTTGTAAGGCACAACTCGAGAACAATACAGTGAGAACAGACATACCCAGGGCCATCTGTTCTGACAATGGTGCCCGGCAGCAGGGGGCTGGTGGAAGTACAGATGCCTAGGTCACTTCTGCAGAGTTCTAATGCAGGAACGAGGGGTGGGCGGGAATCCACGGTGTACTCAAGCACCCCTATGATTCTAACTCAGGTGGTCTAGCTTTGAGAAACTCTGCTTCAGAGGCTGAATTACGTATTTGTCTGCTGGCCTCTTAAATAATTATAGCACATAAATCTTTCGAGAATAGCACAACCCGGGCTAGAAGCCAGACAGTCATCACTCTGCACTAATTGCTCACTTCTACAACGTCAGGGAAGGTGCTTAGTCACCAAGACCTAATTCTCTCTCTCTCTCTTTTATCATGAGGAGAAGGATATCTGCTTTTTCTCCTCCGGGACAATGGGGGCACAGATGTGAAAGCAGTTGAGGGGGGATAAAAGGTAAAATGCATTGCATAGGCAGCCATCCTCCAATTTGGAGGCGCAGTGTGTCTAGCAGAGTTTAAATGGGGTTCACGTTTAAGAGTCCACATTTTTAGTTCCCTGGAAAAACTGGAAGGAATGGGGGTTCATGTTAGGTGGGCTTTCTGGGGTTTTAAGAGCATGGTTCTGGAGTCACAGGCATAGGTTCGAATCCCTGCTCCACCATATAAAAGCTGGGTGACTGTGGGGGAGTCCTGTAACCTGTTTCTCAGTCTCTGCAACTGTGACATGAGAATTATAAAAGTGGACCTCCCTCACAGTGGTGTGGCGATGTAATTAAGTAAGCTAATATTGATAAAGAGCTTACAGTAAGAGCTATGTAAATGTTAGCTGAATAAAAAAACATCCCCACACGTGGCAATAGGTACCCGGAGCTGAGCAGTGGCTGCCCGTTCAGGTGGGGCTGGCATGCACAAGTCTGTCTCAGCCTCCATCCAGACTCCCTGGATGATGGCATCCCTGCTGCAGGGATAGACGTGTGTCTTCCTCCCGGTACCTTGCCCATAAACGGGCAGGTTTACTACTTCTCAAGCTGTCAGTGGTGAAGGACCCATTTTCTGTTTTTTGTTTGTTTGTTTTTGTTTTGTTTTGTTTTTGTGGCCAGAGGGCATGTGTATGCACCAGAGACAGGAACAGAGAGACAGAAACAGTGAGAGAAGGCACCTCCCAAGGGGGTGTGGTCATGCCTCAATTCCTTCTCCGTTTTCTCCATTTCTCCATCCTTTGAGATTTTTGAGCACGTAAACACACATGACCAGTTTGGTTTTTAAGCTGACGGGGCTGGGATTCAAACTGAAATCAGCCATGTGGGATCTGGCTTCCCTTAACCACTAGGCTATGGGGCTTGTCCTAGATTGAGTTTGTTTTTCTTTCCACTCTGTTGCAGCCCTGCCGAGCGTGACTGACACACAGCGCACACCATAAGTGACTCACCATGTGAGTTCTACAGCATCCTGCCTCGTCTACACCCTGATCAATAAAGTGAGCCCTCCGAACACATCTGTAGATGTCACAGCAGTGCTCAACCGCTCGAAGCGTTTCTAAATTCCCGATTTCAGTACCTATTTTACAGCAGACAGCTAAGAGTGGACAGCCCAAATCTGACTCCGCTTCAAGTAGCACCATCTTAGGTAACATCTGTGTCTTCTGAGCACCCAAACCAGCTTCTTTCGGAGTATTCTCTCTACACACCACAGACATCCAAACCGTTCTCAGGTTTTGCTTACAGGGATCCCATCAAAGGCAAAAGCAACCCAAAATGTGGATTCACATTTCAGACCAGCATCAGGTCCCCAAGAAATGACCCCAAAGGCAGAACCTACCTGTTGCATTGGACAGGGCCAGCGATTCCATGGAGCCCCGTGGGGTCTGCTCTGTGGGCGTCATGTCCTCTGTGTATTTTAGGGAACTGATGGGATGACGGGTTCGACACTGCTGGGCAGACATGCCCCCTTCCTCTTCCTCCTCCTCTTCCTCATACTTGGGGACTTGGATGCTGCCTCGGGTTTCACTGAAGCTCTGACTGGACATATCGCTATAGCTCTCCTGGGATCTCAGCCTCCCCGGGTAGTAGTCCTCTCGGCATTAGTCCTCGCGGCCTTCCTTCATGAAGCTGCCGCTGTGCCCCTTCATGGCCAGGGAGGAGCTCCTTTTGGGGTTGCTGAAGTGCTTGGCCCACATGTCAGGCTGGGCCCCAGCCCCCTGGCCTCCCGGACTGTAGGAAGTTCTGATGTTGCACTGGCTGAGGAGCTGCAAGGGGCTCTGGGCCTGGTTCTGCTCCATCTTGTTCCCATAATGGTAGGGCTCATCCCGGCTCCTCCAGATGGGGTCTCGGTTGAGGCTGGGTGTCTGGCTGGACAGGCTGAGCAGGTCCATCTGCAGTGACAGGGGGTCCACGTCGGCTGACAGCCGGTTGGAGCTCACCTGCAGCTGGCTGTGCTGGTTCAGCATGGGTTCCTCTGTCTTACCCTTGTTCTTGCCGATTTTGGCACTGCGCCGTGACTCCTTGGCCCTGGCATTCTGGAAGGCTGAATCAGACGAGTCCGAGCCATTGGGATCCTCCCCAGCACTGCAGGCCCGTGAGCAGAATATCTGGCCTTGCTTTGGGAGAAATGGCCGCCCCAGGAGGGATTTCTTGCAATGAGCACAGCAGAAACAGGTCTCGGTGGCGTGCCAGTGTTGGCCATCATAGGTCATTTGACCTTGATCAATTCCTAAGGAAATAAGAAACACAGAAGAGGCTGACAAGTTGTAAGAGCCCCACAACATGACATTAAATGCACAGCACCTTAGTTTGGCTCAGGATTTCAGATGGGGCAGAATAAAATACCAAACCATGATCAGGCTCCCACGTAGACAGTAGTCACATTCTGTTATAAGAACCCCCTGCTCTACCAGTAAGCTCCTTAACTCATTTGCTCCCAGCACCGAGAAGCTAGGGCAAAATGGCCTGCCCATGAATAATTCTGCCTCAGACGGATTCCTTAGATAAGTAGCAATAAGAACACGAAATATGATAAATTTCCAAGAGAGCTACATAATGGCAATTCATTTAATCCCTCAAGCGTTTGAAGGAGAGTTCTAACATTACATCCATTTTTCAGATGTGTGAATCAAGGCACGTGAGGTTAAGTAGCTTATCACAAGTACTAAAACTAGGAATCAGAGATGAAGATCTATAGCCAAGAAGCCTTGCTGTTGACCTTGACATTGATACTGTCTCCTATCTAATTGAGTGTTAGCACAAAAGCTGACTCCCTAGAGTTGGCTTCCTTTCCACCCTACGAGTGGCTCACCACCACCATCCATCCCTAGCTGCTGTGGTCTTCTTCATGGCACTAATACTGCTTTACACTGCACATGTATGCAACGCATGTGTGCATCTGTTTATTATTTGTCTACCCTGCTGAAAGCGAAGCTCTATGAGGACAGAGCCATTAAATTTCTGTGACATCTCCAGGACCTGGAATGTGGCCAGTGTGTGGTAAGGGCTCTTCACAGACTGAATGGGTGAAGTAACTGAGTCCTAGCACAGTGCATGCCATACCAATGGGCAGGTCACAGCCACAGCCTGAGGTGTGCTATGGTCCAGATGTTTGTGTGTTCCCTAAATCCCTAGGTTAAAATCCTAAATCCCAAGGTGCTGGCATAAGGACATGGGGCCTTTCAGGAGCTGAATAGGTCGTGAGGGTGGACCCCTCAGGAATGGGGTTAGTGCCCTTATCATAGAGGCCCAAGGAAGCTTGTCTGCTGCTTCTGTCAGGTGAGGACACGACAAGAAGGCACCGTCTAAGACGCAGGAAATGGATCCTCGCCAGACACCGAATCTACCAAACATACTTTGATCTTAACTTCCAGTTTAGAGAACTGGGAGAAATAAGTTTCTGTTGTTTATAAGCCACCCAAGCTGTGGTATTTCGCCACAGCAGTCTGAGCAGATTAAGACAATGGGGAAAAAAGAAGTCGATTTCAACACCTGGTAAGAAAAAACTTGTTCTTGGTAAAGAAAAACCTGGAGGTGACTTGTCAAGGACTCTGCCTCTCTAGGAGTACCCTCTGCTTAATTCCACCAGGAAAGGCAGAACAGGACTATGGCTAGTTTACATAAACATGTCACACTGTGCCTTAGGGGAGGTGCCCACGGCTTGCTTAGGTTCTTGCTTCTGTCCCCTTCAGGTCAATCTCCCTATGGGACACCATCTCCCTGCCATTCTCAGGCCATGAGCTCTGGGTAGGGCTAGCCACTGGGCCAAAGCAAGATGACCTGGGTCTTTTGCTAAGACAATGACTGAGCAGTTGCTAAACTGGCAGAATAAACCCTAGGGCTGTTGGGGCTCCCTCCCATGGAGAGAGCCTGCTGAGAATGCAGTCCCAAGAATACCTGTAGGACAGCTTAAAAGACCACTGTAAGATTCCCAGAGCTTGACAGTAAAAGTCTTTCCAGAAAAGGTGGTCTTTGTGTGAACTTCACCTTTCCTGCCTGTGAGTTCCTGGGCCTGGCCTCCCAAGGAAGAACGTCTAGAGACATGCCAGCAGAGGCGCTGAGCGAGAAATGGGGGAGAAAAAGAGAACTGCATAAACGGAAGGCCAGAGTCAGGCTGACTCACTTCCTGCTCACCTCACCTCCCGCCCCCGTTTTTTAATGTCACTGTAGCCCAGGAAGAAAGAGGCGCAAGGCACATCCTTCTCTTATTAGCTCCTTCCCAAACCAAGGGGTTCTTTCTTCATTTTGGAACCTGGCTGTGGGGATTACGAGGGGATTTTTACAGAGACAGGGGCAGCCACCAGGGTCACCCCAAGTGAGAGGGACACCGTGTAAATCAACTACATTCCCTTTCAGCACTAGGCTTGGTTCCAGGTGGAGTGAGGGAGACCCAGATGGGTGGAGCTAAAAACAGACAACTTCCTCCTCAGACCCCTGGGAGGAAGCAGGTGCAGACAGCACCGAGATGCACTTATTGTATTGTAGTTAAGAGGGAGGCTTCAGGACTCAGTAGGACACAGGTTCACATCCCAGCTCTAGCCACTCCAACTGGCTGTAAAGGTGAAGTCCCTCTACTTTGGTGTAAGTCTTGGCTCTATTGCTTTCTAGCTGTGTGGCCTTAGGGAAATAGCTTTCTCTCTCTGTACCTGGGTACCCTCGGCAGTACTGTGGCCACAAGATAGTGTTACTTCATAGGTTAGTTGTGAGGACTAACTGGGTTACTATGCAGTTGTTCTTTTATTATTCTGAAAACCTGTCTTCCTCTCTGCTGAGGGTCGCTGCCTAGAGGCAGTCCAAAAAGAACCAGGGAACCACTGAGCCTTTTCTCCTGTCCCACGTTCCCTGTCCTACTCTCCACTCTCTCTCTCTCATGTGCCAAGAGTCCAGAGAACTGTGCAGCCTCCCAGCTCCCCAGGTCTGTATTGTGAGCTCCTACTCACATGGTGCCCCAAGAGGCACACAGTAAGTCCAGTCCCACAGCCTGTCCTCCACCTGCTTCTCCAGGTCTCTGCAAGGAGGCAAGCTCAGAGGTTGCAGCAAGGGCCTAGTTCCCGGGGACGGGGGCCTCACAGAAGGATGGGTGCGAGGGGCAGGAGGGCAGCTGTGTAATAAAGCGGCCCAGCAGGCAGCAGAACGTGGTTCCTGATAAACATCAACGATGTCAGATGGTCCCCTGAACTGCTCCTGAACTCTGAACATCTGGAAAAGGGCTCTGCCGCTCGACATCTAAGCGTTCCTGTTTTATTCCCTCTCTAAGCCCTTTAAGTACTTCTCTGAGGGTGTATGTGTCTGCTGCTGCCACAGCCTCGGTCTGTTTATAGGACTGTTGACTCTGCTGTGCGCAGGCAAAAGTCCCGTTGCCCTGGCAACAGCGGCCTGATGCAGGGTCTGCTCTGAGCGGCTGTATAAATATGGAATATTTGTACAGTATGGTCAGAGGTAAAGCACGCGGTGATTGAGGTATGCATGACATACAGCACACCCTTCCGATGGCGCAGGAAAATTACGTTTTACAAAAAGCGCAGTATAGACAAAAGGAACAAATATAAACAAACAAACAAAACACGGCAGAGACTGCAACAGTGATAGTGGAGGCCATAGCAGTCCCCTTTCCTAGTATTTTACCAGGGAGAATAAATCCTGGCGCCTTTTTGTTTATTTCAGAAGAGAGGAGAGAGAAAGCCAACAGCAGTCCTAGATAGCCAAAAGAAGAGAAATGGAAGAAAACTGAGGGGCCGTCTCAGATGCACATGGTCTACAGACAAGATTTTCTCCCCCAAGAACTGAGCAAAAATTCCAAGTGGCAGTTTCTGGGGAAACTTATAGCCTCCATAGTAATAGACAAAAGAAGCAGAAATACTAATGGAAAGAGGTACAAATACTCCTCAACTTACGGTGGGTCACATCTTAATAAACCCATTGTAAAGTCAAAAATGCGTGAACCAAACCATGGTAAGCTGGAACCGTCTGTGGACACTGTGGGTTAGGCCTCTGTATGTGCAGCCCCTCTCATCTGAGCGAGCACTGCCTTGCAGACTCAAATCTCAAAGCCCCAGACTTGAAACACAGGGTTGCACCACCTTCCCCGATACTGTCCCTCTCCCTCCCTTCCTCAAGTACCACCTGTCACATTTGAGCTTCCCATTTCCTATTTATTTGCACAAAAGAGAATATGCCTATATGATTGTTTGTCATTGTGAAAAGTGAAGATTCCTGGGTACTTAAGTGAGGCAGCAGGCTGTGAGAGAGTGAGGCACTGAGGGCCAGGGGGAAGGGGACTTGCCGGCACCCAAGCTGCCACCAGGGACTGTAGCTGGGCAAAGTGTTTCTTCCAGGGCTGGCAAACTCCAGCGTGGAAAGACCTCATGAAGCAGGTCAAGTCGGTAGGATAGGAATGCCCAATGACAAGGAACTGCTGAGCACACAGTAGGTGTGCACACAGTAGGTGTCTTGTCCACAATACTGGGATTTTTATCTGCATACAGAGCTTTCCAGATACTAGCTAATTTTTCATTTGCACACATCGCTTCTGATGAACCAGGGAGACAATAATTTTGGTCCTGATGAAACCTTTTAAGTAGGGCTTTAAAATAGGCTCTCAAATATTATCTCCCCAACTCCTCACTGTTGGTAAGAAGTTGGCAGCTTCTAAACATACTCCTTGGAATTGCACAAGCCACAGGATGATCTGGCCATGGCCTCACAGATATTCGTCCACTGCCAACTTGTGTTTATATTGTAAGTGTCTCATTCTCAAGGTGCCAAAAAAAGGCAAGGCGAATGAAGAAACCACAATGCAGTATGATCTGGAATGGCGACAAAGGGTTGAACAAATTGGTTATTTGTCAAGGTAAAGTGATATTCGCCATCTCAGATCTGCTGCTTATTTGGGGAGTTTGTAGCATATGAGTCATCTGAGGTTCTCTTGTTTTGCACTTAGTGAGGAGCCCTTGCTGATTTTTTTTTTTTTTCCAGACATGCTTGCTAGAAGCCACTTACTTGGCTTCCTTGACTATACCTCCCTAGCAGGAAGACCACTTTGCTTCTTCTCTTTGCTGATCTCTGATTTTTTTTCCAAGGAATCTGTGGCAGCCATCTGTTTATATTCTCCCATCATATTTTCCTTTTGAGACCTCCCTCATTCTTGATAGGGGGTTGTATATCTCAGTACCCCACCTACAAGGTAGGCCTGTGATCAAAGGAGAACCAATACAATTTTTTTATCTGGAGTAAGTGACTTGGATACTATAAGAAATAGGACCCCTTTGGCCAGTCCTGAAGCCTAGTAATTAAGAGAGCTGGATCCCACATGGTTAACCACTGTTTGAATCCCAGCCCCAGCAGCTTGAAAAACACACAGGAGGGGTGTGTGTGCATGGCCAAAATCCTGACAGGATGGAGAAGTGGAAGAGAAGAGATTGCAACCTGACCATGCCCCACTGGGGGGAAGGAGGGGAGGCGTGCTTTCTCTCTCTCTTTCTGTCTTTCCCTCTCTCTCTCTTTGGCAAGTGCAAGTATCCTCTGGCAATTAAAAACAACAACAGCAACAAAAATGGAGGGACAGGATCCTTCTCTCTTTGAGAATGTAAGTAATAAGAATGCAGGTACTTAATGTATAATTAGGAGGGTGACCTTAGCCATTATGCAAAGATAGCTTGCTCTCAAGTAATGTCAACAGGAGGCGAACCAAACTGAGACACAGAGGAAATGTGTTCGAATCTTTGATTCATCCCTACCTGAAGTTTACTCCTTGGTTTTTCTAGTAATGTGAGCCAAGAAATGTTCTTTTTCACTCAAGCTAGTACAAGCATCTTTGGATGCTATCACCTGCATCCAAAGAAATTTTAGCTACACCAGATACGAAGGAGGCCCAGTCACAGAAGGATTGAGCTGCATGCCAAGCATCGCCTCACCTATATGCTGGGCACAGGTGTCACAATATTCCGCGTATAGGGACTCGAAGCAGTGACAACAGTAGGGCCGGCCCTCCTTCATGATGTAGCGCTGGCCGCCGAGCACTGTCTCACACTCGAAGCAGCAAAAGTGTTTCATGTGCCAGTGCCGCCCCTCAGCCTCTGTGCATTCGTCTGCAAAGATGATCTGCAGGTGGAGAAGCCAAGTGGTCAGTGATTAAGAATGAGCCATAAGAGCACACTTTAAAGGAGGAAAGGTAGAAGGGCCCCAGATAAAAAGCACGTCCTGCCCACAAAATACTGGACCAAAATCTCCCTGTTACATGCTTATTCTATACCTGTATCAGCCTTCACGTTGGGATTTGAAACATAATTAGATATGATTTCTGTCTTGACCAGTGATGAACTTAACCGCATTTTAATAAGAAAAATTGGTCTACTCTGAAGAATATAAAGCAGGATCAAGATGTAACAGATCACAGGCAGCTTGGACATACATGTTTCATTTGAACATACATGTTTCCTTTCATTTCATGGTATTTTAAGAAATGGGAAATGTCACATAAACACCCAGAATCATGGTTTCTCTTTTTTTTTTTTTGGAGAGATTTTCACTGTAGGGCGCGTGTGCTCGCCAGACAGACAGAGAGAGACATAGAGACAGAAAGCGAGAAATCACCCCCCAGGGGGGATGGTC